>NC_068361.1:77995240-78147247 GCF_020536995.1 Dreissena polymorpha | reverse complement strand
ACATGTGATGTCCAGGATTTCTATAAGTTATAACGTGATGTCCTCAGGATTTCTATAAGTATAACATGTGATGTCCTCAGGATTTCTATAAGTTTATACATGTGATGTCCAGGATTTCTATAAGTTATAACATGTGATGTCCCAGGATTTCTATAAGTTATAACATGTGATGTCCAGAATTTCTATAAGTTTATAACAACATATTCAGCAAACCTTCCATGGCGAATATCATCCGCACTTAACATCTTTATAGGGCAACTTTTCTTTCAAGGTAGAAAACATTATTCCAAACAGGTTACACATCCTTATATAAAAAAACACTTCTTTTTCAGAGATTCAAGCAGCCACCATACTATCTATAAGCGCCGGTTGTGACACGGTAATACGTGTCATCTCCGGGTTCGTCCTGACCTCAAGTTTTTTTCGGAACAAGCGCCCCCTGGTCTTTAACATCGTCACTTTCTCAAGGGCTCCGTGCTCTTCCTGTTTCCCCACATGACCAGTTTCTCGGGGTTCGCCTGGCTATCCGTCTCGAGGGGACCTTCACGGGAATTAAAATGGCACAAGGTATTTATGTACCTTTTTTGTAATTGAATTTATCCGACGAGTTTCAGTAATGTTTACACGGCGAGGCTTGCCGAGTCATGTTGGCCTTTTGAAACGAGTCGGATATATTCAAGTTCAAATAGGCCACTAACATAATATTCTATTTTTACTACAATTTTTATTAAAACATATCTGGTGAGGGACAATTTAACTATTAGCTTTTTTAATTGTTTAAAAAACAAGAGTTCAAACAGTTTAAACCTATTTAATACATGCCGTACTTATTTACAATTATGGGTGATTCCGTCACGGTTACGCCACACGAATAGGCCTCGACCAATTTCCATACAAAGGGCACGAGCAATCCGACAATATATCGCTACTTCCTAGATCCAATTATCAAGCATTCCAAATGTTACTCACTCCTAAGGTAGAACAAAAAAGATTTGTTCAAACAAACCCTAAATTCTTGTACTAAAAACCAAAGATTGGTGCGATTTTCAATTTACAAATTGTGTATCCTTACGTCAAGCATAATCAATTATTTATCCCCGTCGATTTAAACTGTTGGCGTAAGCAGGCTATTCTTTGTTGATGTACTTTCGTCAATCAACTAACCAAGAAACGAACTATTCCCGTCCAAAATTTAAAAGAAACTATGAACCACAATTTAAAGGTGTAAATGTCTTTTTAAGTCTCTGACACTGTTCCCAATACGTATTTTGTTTTTCGAAAAAAATTCACACAAGTGTCACTTTAAACATTGTGTTATTCGTGTACATGTTACATTATACAATCATTTTAATATGCAATCACCTCCGTTTCATTTTCATTTGGTATATATTCCAACACTTTTATTCATATTTTATCATTATTATCCACCCTTAAAACGCAAAAAATCATAATCCAACTGCGTTTCAAAATGCGTTTCAAAATGCCCAGACATTAGCGTCCTTAAACTGAATGATGCAATCAAGTGAAACGTCATTGGGCAAGTGCGTGCAGTTTTGCGATTTGTTTTTCATCAAGTTAAAAAAAAATCACTATATAAAAAACTCTGTTGTGGATTTAAAAACTTTCTGGCTTAATGTTACAGGATTGGATGTTGGATTGATACATTTAAACGCGTTACCTCGTTATAAATTTGGACCTTTTCCAACCGGAAACACAAACTTCCACAAAGTAGTCCCTTCTTGGTACTTGTAGTATTGAGTTGTGTCAAGGCAGTTAGGCGTTAAAGAAAAGTTTATCCGCCACCCAGAGTATACTTTAATGAAATGATTAAGGCTGTGGGATAAAATGGTGTTATTGTTCCTTTGTGATGTTGTTTTTTGTTTATAAAACACCCTCGTATTTAATATATTAAAATGTTTAACGTTAACATGTTTTATATTCATTGGCGTTCCCATATGTACTTCTCAAGTGTCATTTCTTTATTAATTACTTTTCATTAAAGAAGAATAATAATATTGTTTTCATCATTTATTTGACTTAGGGATGCCAACGAAGAGCGGGACTGGTGTTCTTCATTTAATTATTGAAGTATTCGAATATTTTAGTATTCGATTTGCCCGGTATTCAATATATGGTAACAAGACCTGAATGTTAGTATTTTATTATTAACAAAGTTGTCACGCACAGATCATGAAAACGAGAAGCAATATAATCTGTTAAATTGCATCAATTATATACACGTACAAGTCCTACCAAATCAAAAAGTTATCATCCGCGGTTATCTTATGTTACTCACTTAAAATGACAGCCGTTTGACGCCTATGGTAACCATGTAAGCAACAACCGTTTAAAGTTTCGAAAATGATATGTCTCCGGAAACTTGTTTAATTGAACTTAATTGAGCATTATGCACTTGATACTAGACCACGGTTGACACGTTCAACTATGGGATTATCAGTTTCAGTGGTGTACGGAAGAAACCCCCTCCGGAAGAAACCCCCTTCGCTAAAAACGGCAGGGCGGAAGAAACCCCCTTTCATAGTTTGCATACGCGGAAGAAACCCCCTCGCTAGTTTTGCAAAGGCGGAACAAACCCCCTTCGAGTTTTCAGACAGGCGGAATAAACCCCCTTCCATAGCGGAACAAACCCCCTTCCAGACGATTTAGTTACATTTAAACGCACGGTAATTGATTACAGAAATTCACTTTAATTTTCAGAAAGTTCTCGGGAAGCACGTTTTTTGCATGATTCAATTTTTTTAAAAGACGAATGCTTCGGTTATTATAGGAAAATATGTACGAAATATCTTCGTCACTATCGGCTCTGCGTGCTAATTTTGTGTGTTTGTTATTTTTATCAATCAAGTACAAGTTAACGCATATAAAATGGTATAATCTCACTGAAAACGCGTGCAAGACAAATTCACACGAGCATCTCATCATTAACAACTTGTGAACAAACGGCCGGTACACCTCTTTACTCAGCACATAACAGTTTGGAATAGATATTCGCACCTGCATTTAATTATATAAAAGGTCCTTTAATGTACCGGCTAGTTTTGATAATGATTGGCGCCTTTGCGGCTCGTGTGAAGTTATGTACAGTTTTTTTTAATTACATTTGCTCGATTAATTGGTATGTATATGTATACACATCGTTGGTATTTCGAATATATCAATAATGGAGATCATCAAGAACAACAAGGGTGGGCAGAAGTTGTGTTACAGGGGGTACTGCTACACGAAGAAAGCAAAGTCAGCGGTAAGCAAGCGTTGGGAGTGTGACCACGGGGTTCACAGAAATGCCGTGCTATTGCTACCACTGATCTAGAGGTAAGTAATATTATACCATGTACTTATACTAAAAAATAAATGAGTCTTTTTCTACAAAACCCATGTATTGCGATTATTTTTATATAATATTAATTTTGCATAAAATTCCAATTCGTCACATCTATATTAGTCATAATTACATTTTTAAAAAGGCTCGGACAAATGAATAAGTACTTGATATTATAAGTTAAACGATTGACCTGTTTCATCGATATGTATGCTTTATGTTTCAGCTCACCGTAATGAAGTCAGTGACAGAGCACACCCATGCCGCCGACATGTTCAAGGGAAAGACTTAATACTTAGGAAGGGGATTTATTCCGCCTGTCTGAAAACACGAAGGGGGTTTATTTCCGCCTGTCTGAAAACTCGAAGGGGGTTTGTTCCGCGTATGCAAAACTAGCGAGGGGGTTTCTTCCGCGTATGCAAAACTATGAAAGGGGGTTTCTTCCGCCCTGCCGTTTTTAGCGAAGGGGGTTTCTTCCGAAGGGGGTTTATTCCGGTAATCGTTTCAGTTTCAACCAACTGTCGGACAACAGTAGGGTTGAAGGTCGTTTTGACACCTACCCTGTGTACTTGAGAAGTTGGCGACATAGAGTGATGTTATTTAGATACTACATGTAACAGCTTACATATACGTTCTTAATACGCCTATTAATCAAAGTAAAGACACAGGTATTCGAATAATTCGTATCTTACGAATATTCGAACCTACAAATATGCGTTGTCATTCCTAATTTTTATAAATCAATCTCAATTTTGAAATTAGGTAAATACTCACAATTAGTTTGTTATACAATTTGGTATATTTTTTTCAGGTTGTGTAAGTTATGCGTTGACAAATACAGGTACTTGAATATTAAAATAGATGAATTTTTAAAAATAAAAAGCGAGACATTTGTTTATTTAAAAAAGCTCCACTGATTTTTGGCAAAGCCTTGTTTTCAAATTTGATTTTCAATACAGTAACTATAAAATATTAAAACAAGATAAATACTTAAAACATAGACGCTCTTTCCGCGCAATTTTCAGACGGTTCTGCTTGTAATAGACAGTGTCCGCAAGAGGTTGACATAAGAAAATGGACGTCAACTAAGAAGAACGTGTAGCATCACTTCAACTAACTAAGTACCACACCAGTATATATCAAACGTGGATGATACGTTTTAACTTCATATCAATTTCTTTTCTGAACATCATTTCTGATACTCCTTAATAACCTGAAATTAACATAAACACTTTGGACATATGAAATCTGTTTTATATCATTTGGCTTCATTTCGACCATTATAATAAGATCTGCATATTTTATCCTATGTATTTATTTACTCTACTATTTTACCAATTTATAACCTCCACTGTTGATATATGCTTGACCTCTACTTTTTGACCCATGAATGATTTTTTTAACTACCACGTTATGTATGTCCGCCACTATTTTACCTGCGTATGACATTAACTCTGTAACCAATTTATGACATTAACTACTTGACCCATGTATGACCTCCACTATTTCACATACATGTATGTATAACATTTACTATTTTACCTATGTATGTCCTCCACTATGTCACATACGTATAACACTTACTATTTTACCTATGTATGTCTTCCACTATTTCACATATTTATAACACTTATTATTTGCCTGTATGCCCTCCACTATTTCACATATGTATAACACTTACTATTGTACCTATGTATGTCCTCCACTATTTCACATATGTATAAAAACACTTACTATTTAACCTATGCATGACCTCCGCTATTTCACATATGTATAACACTTACTATTGTACCTATGTATGTCCTCCGCTATTTCACATATGTATAACACTTACTATTGTACCTATGTATGTCCTCCACTATTTCACATATGTATAACACTTACTATTGTACCTATGTATGTCCTCCGCTATTTCACATATGTATAAAAACACTTACTATTTAACCTATGTATGTCCTCCGCTATTTCACATATGTATAAAAACACTTACTATTTAACCTATGCATGACCTCCGCTATTTCACATATGTATAACACTTACTATTGTACCTATGTATGTCCTCCGCTATTTCACATATGTATAAAAACACTTACTATTTAACCTATGTATGTCCTCCGCTATTTCACATATGTATAAAAACACTTACTATTTTACCTATGTATGTCCTCCGCTATTTCACATATGTATAAAAACACTTACTATTTAACCTATGTATGTCCTCCGCTATTTCACATATGTATAAAAACACTTACTATTTAACCTATGCATGACCTCCGCTATTTCACATATGTATAACACTTACTATTGTACCTATGTATGTCCTCCGCTATTTCACATATGTATAAAAACACTTACTATTTAACCTATGTATGTCCTCCGCTATTTCACATATGTATAAAAACACTTACTATTTTACCTATGTATGTCCTCCGCTATTTCACATATGCATAAAAACACTTACTATTTAACCTATGTATGTCCTCCGCTATTTCACATATGTATAAAAACACTTACTATTTAACCTATGCATGACCTCCGCTATTTCACATATGTATAAAAACACTTATTATTTAACCTATGCATGACCTCCGCTATTTCACATATGTATAACACTTACTATTTTACCTATGTATGTCCTCTACTGTTTCACATATGTATAACACTTACTATTGTACCTATGTATGTCCTCTACTGTTTCACAAATGTATAACACTTACTATTTTACCTATGTATGTCCTCTACTATTTCACATATGTATAACACTTACTATTGTACCTATGTATGTCCTCTACTGTTTCACATATGTATAACACTTACTATTGTACCTATGTATGTCCTCTACTGTTTCACATATGTATAACACTTACTATTGTACCTATGTATGTCCTCTACTGTTTCACATATGTATAACACTTACTATTTTACCTATGTATGTCCTCTACTATTTCACATATGTGTAACACTAACTTTTTAACCTATGTATGACCTCCACTATTTCCCATATGTATAAAATTTACTATTTTACCTATGTATGTCCTTTACTGTTTGACCTTTTTGTGACATTCTTGTTTGACCTGTATATCAACTCCATTAGTTTATCTTTGTATGATATCCTTAGTATCTCAACTATTAGACCTATACCATGTAACCGTTATTGTACCCCATTACATTAAGCTTTTGTACCCAACAAGGGTTTCCCTGTATGCCTTTGTTGTTTACCTTTAAGGGCAGTGTGGTGTTACTAGACATGCTGGGTGTGGACAAGTTCGCCAGCTCCCTGGCCGTGCAGTCGGCGGCACAGTGCTTATCTATTCTAGTGGGACCTACCATTTCAGGTACATGGCAAGTGTGTATTTCAAAGTTTATGAGGTCCATCCGCGCATGGGGCTGCATTATATGCGGACCCTGAATGTGCCCAGGTAATACTAGACTCACGAAAGTTGTAACGAAATTTAAATTATAGCTGCAATATCCAGCTATCTTCTGTAGTTACTGAAATATTTTCAATGTTGGTGCGGTCTTGTGTTGTGTGGAGAAGCCAGTATACCCACAGGAAACCGCACCTGTCCGGTATGGTGACCACCAAACAAACTCTCATCCTTCTTGGAACTGGAATTGAATCCGGGTCGTGTAGGTGAGAAGCGCGTCTACCAACCACTGATCTCACCAGACAGCCAGTAATGGCCTATAATTTCACACTAATTATATGTTTTGAAGGGAAGTGATTTGTAACCCATGAACATAATAGCGGGCATATAATCTTTTCAAAATTGCTTATAACTAAGTAATTGAATAATACTTTATCATGTTATTAGCTGAGGCGGCCATCTATGTTAAACACTTTGGGAATACATGAAGGAATTAAAGATTATACATGTATATTTCAAACATAATGTTAGAATATGTTTTAGCAAGCATGTTTGACGGCTGTAATTAAGTGTATTGTTCATAATCTGTGTTATAGAACAACTGGTCGACGTTTGTTTAACATTTTCTGTAAAATAGAATGACTGATCGACTTCTGTTATTTATATTATGTGTTAAGATCAACACGTCAACATCTATTGTTTATTTTCTGTGTTACAAAACAACTGTACGACCTATTTTGTATTCTGTTTTACAGGTCGATTGGTTTATGTCTATTTTTCATATTTTGTGAAACAGGTCGACTGTTCGAAGTCTATTGTTCATATTATGTGTAACAGGTCGAATGATCAACGTCTATTGTTTATAATTTGTTTAACAGGTCGATTGGTCGACGTGTATTGTTCATAGTTTGTTAAGATGTCGATACATCGACGTCTTTCGCGTATAGTCTGTGTTTCAGGTCGACTGCTCAATGTCTATTGTTCCGATTCTGTGTTACGGATCGACTGGGTAACGTCTATTGTTCATATTCTGTTTTACAGGTCGACTTTTTCAACGTCTTTTGGTCCTATTCTGTAGTGCATGTCTACTTGTGAACGTTTATTATTAATCATATTCAGCGTAACATGTCTACTTGTTCACGTTAATTGTTCATAATCTGTGTTAGAGGTCGACTTGTTCACGTTAATTATTCATATTCTGTGTTGCACGTCGCCTTGTTCACGTTAATTGTTCATATTCTTTGCTGCATGTCGACTTGTTCACGTTAATTGTTCATATTCTGTGTCACATGTCTACTTGTTCACGTAAATTGTTTATATTCTGTGTTAGAGCAGGATTTGTTCACGTTACTTGTTCATATTATGCGTTACATGTCTACTTGTTCACGTTCATTGTTTATATTCTGTGTTACATGTCTACTTGTTCACGTAAATTGTTCAAATTCTGCGTTACAGATCGACTAGCTCACGTTAATTGTTCATATTCTGTGTTGCATGTCGACTTGTTCACGTTAATTGTTCATATTCTGTGTCGCATGTCTACTTATTCACGTTACATTCTTATATTATGTGTTACATGCCTACTCGATCACGTTAATTGTTCATATTTTGTGTTACAGGTCTACTTGTTCATGTTTATTGTTCATAATCGATGTTACAGGTAGATTTGTTCACGTTTATTATTCATATTCTGTCTTACAGGTCGACTTTTTCACGTTCATTGTTCATATTCTGTGTTGCATGTTTACAGTTCGACATGTTGACTTCATTTGTTAATATTCTGTGTTGCTTGTCGACTGGTTGAATTCAATTGTTCATATTGTGTGTTACAGGTCGACTTGTTGACTTCATTAGTTAATATTCTGTGTTGCTTGTTCTACTGGTTGAATTCAATTGTTCATATTGTGTGTTGCTTGTCGATTGGTTGACTTCAATTGTTCATACTCAGTTTAACATGTCGACTAGGCGACATCTACTGTTCATTATCTTTGTTACAGGTCTACTTGTTGACTTCAATTGTTCATATTCTGTGTTGCTTGTCGACTGGTCGACGTCTATTGTTCAAATTCTGTCATGCTTGTCGACTGATTGACTTCAATTTTCCATATTCTGTGTTGCTCGTCGACTGGTCGACGTCTATTGTTCTTATTCTGTGTTGCAGGTCGACTAATTGACACTTCCGGGTCATACCAAGGCGCCTTCATCTTCGGTGGAAGCTCAATTTTATTAGGGGGCGTTGTCATGGCAATGGGAAATATTTACAATAAAATACTAACGAAACGATCCACGTCTGCGATAAAACAGGAAGGCAAAGAAGAAAATTGACATCAACTGAAAACGATAGAATGCATTTATCGTCGATTTGGGAAAGATTGCCTACATGATTTTGCTACCTTAAATAATTGCAATATTTTGTCAGCATTACAAGCTTCCATATAGAATGCATTGTTAGAATTATATTGTTTCATCTAAGTGACCTCGTATTTGACCATGAGAGAAATAAATAGGTTATTTCTATTATTGCATTCATAGTTCGTTCACCCACGTCAGATGAATATTGCTCTGTGATGTGTTTACTACGTCATAATCTCAATTGTGATGCGATATTTGTCACGAAACTCAATTTGTAAATCGTATCTTAATAAATTAACTCAAATAAAACTATTTTATTAAGACACTTACTGAAAATATATTAACAATTAACATATTTTATGTCACACAAAAGGTTATTAAACATCGTCTAAACATATCGTAGCTTGTTAGGTTTAAAGGCCGTATTGTACAGGCAGGACCTGGTGAACAATCTCAATTTAGCATGTTTGTTTTGGAGCAGTGAAGTGGTGACAAAATAACTCAGGTGAATCTTATATAAATGATACTGTTAAATAGAATATTTTAATGCGAGACAATTGACATTTCATAACAGATATAAGTTTGTTTAATAATACAATTTATACTTAAATACTTATTATTGTATTGTATTTCTATGGAAAATATTGTTATATTTAATGTACCTATAAATGTCTGTGTTGTTTTGCCTTGTTAAAAAGCTTGGTGGTGGTTGATCAACATTTTCCTCAATACTGTCTTTTTTGTTGCTGTCGGTGTAAGATTGTTTCGGACACCAAACATGTAATTCTCAAAAAAGATTATGAGTTATGATTAGATAATATCCTTTCTATAATATCGGACTCGGCTGATTTTCAACAAAGACGCGTATTTGACATGTTTTATTATGATTTGTCTTCCTTCTTTTTTCTAGGACACGGTTTTATTATGATTTGTCTTCCTTCTTTTCTCTAGGACACGGTCATTCTACTGGATATCCTGGGTGCGGACAAGTTCGCCAGCTCCCTGGCGGTGACGATGGCAGCACAGTGCGTGTCTCTTCTGGTGGGGCCTACCATTTCAGGTACATGGTCTTGAATTTCACACTTAATATTGGGTAGTAATTGTTCATTCGTGAATTTGATAGCAAAAGCTAAGTCTTCTTGTTCACGTTAATTGTTCAAGTTTTGCGTAACATGTCTGCTTGTTCACGTTAATTATTCATATTCTTATGTACAGGTCGATTTGTTCACGTTAATTGTTTATATTCTGTGTTACAGGTCGACTTGTTCACGTTTATTGTTCATATAGCTGGGTTACAGGTTTACTTGATCACGCTTATTGTTCATATCCTGTGTTACAGGTCGACTTGTTGACTTCAATTGTTCATATTCTGTGTTGCATGCCGACCGGTTGACGTCTATTGTATATATTCTGTGTAACAGGTCTACTTATAGTCGTCATGTGTTAATATTCTGTGTTGCTTTTCGACTGATTGACTTCATTTGTTCCTAATCTGTGTTACATGACGACTGGTTCACGTCTTGTGTTCATATTATGTTGCCTGACGACTGGTCGACGTCTATTGTTCTTATTCTGTGTTACAGGACGACTAATCGACACTTCCGGTTCATATCAAGGCGCCTTCATCTTCGACGGAAGTTCGATTTTATTAGGGGGCGTTGTCATGGCAATTGGAAATCTTTACAATAAAATCGCAACGAAAAGGTCCAACCTTGCGGAGACTTGGAAGGGAACAGAAGAGAATAGACATTAATTGAAAACGAAAGAATGCATAAATGATCGATTCGCTAACGATTGTGTTCACTGCTTTTGGTGTCTAGAGTTTTAAATAATGATCCAGAATTAAAGAAAACGGAATAATTGTTGCAGACAATAAATTGTTAGCTTTGAATAGTTCAATCTGGGTGACCAGGTATTGACTATGAGAGAAATAAATAGTTTATTTCTATGATTGCATTCTTTTTTGTTCACCCTCGCCTTTCAAGAAAACTTACCAACCACTCGACCAGAAAATACATGGCACTGTCCCACTGATATTATGCAGATCAGTGATCAGAATTAAACAATTTTAAACAATTAATCCACCATTTCATCCAGAAAGTAACAATGCAGCATGCAAAACCAAAGTATCTCTATTTTGACAAACTTCGTCTTACGCACAGCTGGCAGCGTCTCTGAACTCCGCACGAACGCAACATCCACAGGACTTTACAGCACCTCGAAGTCCAAAAGAAGTCGCGTTCCCCACCCACTTTGACTTAACACGTGGAAGGCTTTTTTCGGGCCAACCGTAACGTTTACCTCTCATACAAAAATGTATCTTACGGAGATGGGCAACTTAAAAAATAAATCACTGTAATTAATTCCAATGTGCACATAACGTTAAAATCCAGTTTCATTATGTTATTGTTTTTGTTCTTTCAATTTTGTACACTACATGTTTGCATTGAAAAGGAGCCGTTAGATGCTACACATGAGGTAGCAGTACATGTCGAATGTGTAATTATAAAAACTTAATTTAAATGTATTTGTGATGCACGCATTGTAGTTTTATGCATTGATACCTGCAACAGAGAACATCTTCAACCTCATTAGTTGAAAGATCAACGGAATATTGAAACCAGAACGAATTTGATATAATCATCACAATACGATTTTGTTAACGTGTCAGCTTTGTACATTTTGTTATTTGTTTGTTCCGTTTATATTGTTACGAGAAAAAAAAAGTTGTTTGTTTTGCTAGTCAAACTTATTTAATGTCATAAATGTACCATAATATTGAGACCTTGACACCATCACCTGTGGCAGTTTTTTAATGTTTAATTTTAGTAGTATGATAAACCATCCTATACGACTCGAGTTATACTGTTCAAGAGGCCCTACTACTACTACTTCTACTACTTCATGAACTACTACTACTACTACTACTACTACTACTACTACTACTACTACTACTACTACTACTACTACTACTACTACTACTACTACTTCTACTACTACTCAGGTGAGTTAAAATCAACGATACTTATTTGCATCCTTTATTTCGACCAAGTGTTTTCAGGCGTTTATCTTCGAAACAACACGTTTTCTGTAGTGGATCTTGAGGTTCTTGATTACGCCCTGGTCCATCGGCTGTGTGATGCTGGTGGTGTTTGGTGGCAGGATGACGAAACGTATAGCCTTCAGGTCTGAGACGTCCGGATAGGCGGGGCAGTTGTCTACAATCATAGCGATCTTGCGACGTTTTCGGAACATCTTCTCGTCGAGGGTACTCAGCCATTCGGTGAACACGTGTGGCGTCATCCACGCCTTTTTGTTTGCCCGGCAGGTGGTCGGTAGATGATGGATGATCCGAAAACAGCGAGGCTTCAGAGACTTGCCGATGATCAGCAGAGGCAACTTTTCTGTGCCACTCATATTGGCGCAGACCATGACCGACAGCCGTTTCTTGCTTGCCTTCCCGCCGTGACACGCTATGGACTTAAACTCTAACGTCTTCTCTGGCAGTGCCCTGTAGAAAATGGCCGTCTCGTCGGCTTTGAAAATGTCGTCGGCAGCGTAAGTCTCTAGGATAGTCTTTAGCCGGCACTGCCACATGGTATACGCTGCGTCGGTCTTGTCTACAGAGTTGGCTTCTCCGTTGATTTTTTTCATACACAGGCCGTGCCGATTTTTGAATCGCTCCAACCAGCCGCCGGAACAGTCGAACTCGGTGCTTGAGACGCCGAGTTGCTCAGCATAAATCTTGCCTTTACCCTCATGGTCTCGCCGTCGATGGGTGTATTCTGCTGTCTGGCGTTTTTGAACCACGTCAGTAGGGCCGCTTCTATATCAGGAAATTTTTACGTCCGCGCCTTTTTTCTTGCGAGCTCGTGATCGCCGGTCAGGAATTTCGCCTTTATCTCGTCCTTTTTCCTAATCCACGTTTAGAGCGTATTTTGCGGAATGCCAAACTCTTCTGCTATCTTCTTCTTGGTATTGAGGCCTTTCTCGACTTCTATGATGGCCTCGTACTTTTCCTTGAACGACTGATTTTCAAGCTTCCGCTCAGTCCCCCTCTTGGCCGATCCAGATATCCCCCCGGGTTGGATACTGGGTCCTTCTCTGGATTGCTCGACCGACAACTCAAAATATTCTTTCAAGTTAGCCATGATAATGACTGTTGGAGTTCAATGATAGAACAACATTCTGTAAATTTGCGACGGTTTATATACGCAAAAATATAACTCAATGCATTTTGGAATGTTGTTTGTAAAAACAATTAGTCTTTCGGCCCTTCGGCCTTTCGGCAGGCTGCGTATTAATTGCAGTTAATTGATGTTAAAGTGACAGGCCTTACTCAAGTGTTAATGGCTAACGACATTACACACGTGTGATCATTGTTGCAATCAACGGATCAATTATCTACGGCACAGTATCGGGAGCAGCCGGGCGAAGCGGGACGGTGAAGTATCACAGAAAAATTTTCTCACCTTTTGCCGACACTTTGACAGTTCTCGCACTTCGAGATAAACCACAGTAAATACATGTAAAATCGGGACTCGGGACAAAATTTTATATCGACATATCGGATTATTCGAAATAACGAAAATCGAGATATGCGATGTTTATTCATATAGGTAAAGAAGGAAAAAAAGTTCGGACATTAAGATTACTTCAACATATCGAGAATATCGAGATATCCGATGTCGAGATAACGAGAGTGGACTGTATTTGCAAGAAAGCAACACTATGTGACAACAGCCTCATTCATCATATACTCATTCGAGCTAGTTTGAATATTAACCGTCTTTATTTTCTTTTGAACCACTATACCTACATGGTACATCGAAGAAGTACATTAAAAACTGATTAATAACGCTTCTATTTAAGTAGATACTAGCGACGAATGGCTTCATTGTTTACGGAAATGTCCGAAATGATTACGGTATGGTTATATTGTTTACGGAAATACGCGAAAGGTTTACGGAAAACCCCGACCGCTGCTTAACCTAAGTATTTCCATTCTATACATAGATGGTGACGTCAATACGTTATTATCACGAAGTATTTCTGAAAGTAGTAATGTCAACTCTATTCTGGTTTGCAACATATATAACAAAACTGGTTTACATAACGCCGTAGAAGCGACCATTAATCGATAGAGTTTGTGACCGTAGTAAAATACAGCTAAAATACGATTGATCTTAGTTGTTTTAATGCTGTGATCAAATGTGTATTATGAGTTATTCTAATGGAACGTTGTTGCTAAGTATCTAATGGAACGTTGTTGCTAAGTATAATAAAATTAGATGACCGGTTAATATTTTACAGTTATAAGCGATAAATATGTGAGCTCATAACTTTGCGCCAAATACTACGCGTGTACCTGCACTTAGTAGGGTTAATGATACAGTATTTAAATCTTTACATTAATTTGTTCAACCGAGGATAATTCAGGCTATTGATTAATTTGGCAATAAAGTGATACCGAAGAATTCTTCTCGGAAACTCCCATAAAATGTAAGTAATACCGGCGTTCCAATAGTACAGGACTCATTTTAACGGTATTTTGTGAGTTTTGTTGCACGGGAGGCAACTAAGGGAAAGTTTGTGTCAAACCATTGATTGTAGTCTCCCCAGCTAAGCCGATTTGACAACATATGTTGCAAATTAAAAATCGAAACTTATTGCTGATAAGAATAATTGTTTGAAACGTACCGGTAATGTGTTACTAAAACAATGTTTAAATCAATCATAAGAAAATAAAAGCTTGAAGAGGTATTTATATATTTTCAATAAAATATTGCGTTTAAACGATGTCTAAAAAATAAAAAAAGATTGCGTCAAGGTTTCAACTTTTACCGCATATAACCTTTCTCTTGCTTTATTTAAGTTGACCATGTACAACAGCGTTAATATTGACATACATGGGTTACTCTGCAGTGAAATATAGGTCACAATATACTAAATAGTTTCCCTATATAATTCAATGTAAAAGCGACAACTTTGAGCGAAAATAAATGCAACATTTTGCACATAGAGATCCCCATAACCATACCTTTTCTTAAAGGCCATTCTAAGCGGAATCGATTTATGCAATAAAAAAGATATGTCATGTTCAAACCAAAAAAGAACTTGACGCTAATCAAAATCGACTGTTTTTGCAACTTTTTTTCGGCCGTTTCTTAGTGGAATGTAACCTTTTTCAGTGCAATGCTTTACTTAAGTCTCCAAGTTTATCATATTTCAGGGATTCGGTCGTGAACACCTATTTATGCCCTACCATTATCTCCGAAAGATAAACTCCGAACAATAGTTTAAGATGTAAAACATGCCTTCGGGTCAACTATGATATTTTTTTTTAGAGAGTACAGCCCTACATGAAACGAGTATTTAGTATATTGTAAGCTATATTATCTAACATCTAGGGCAGTGTGTGACCTGAGCACGTTATCTTAACCCGACCACGCGACGATCTTAACACGATAAGGCTCAGACCATAATTAAGTTTCATAAAATAAATTATCGGCATCAACATAAACTCAGTCTACACTGACCGGGGTAAATGAAAGTTCACTTCCTGTCAGGACATAAATTGGTTAGATTACATCTAGAACATAACTGAATGTGATCAAACAGGCGCTCAACATGATTAAAAATTTAACACGTGGAATTTCTTAACTTATAGGTAATACGGTTTTTACATATATGTAAATATGTTCACTAATATTGGAACTGTATATGAGTCGCGCTCTGGGAAAACGGAGTTTAATGCAAGTGCGTGAAGGGTCGTCCAAAAATAGCCTCTTCGGTTCACACAGGTTCACCAGAGACCACACACTCCGCGTTTATGGTATTTTTCGTTTAAAAGAAGAATATCCTAAGCAAAAATCAAGTTCAGTAAAAAAAAAACTGTGTTTACTGCACGGGCTAATCTGGACCGACACTTAAGCACACGCATTTAAACCCGTTTTCCCAAAGCTAGAAACATATACAAGTATAATAAGACTCCGATTAATATTTAAACATGTGATCATGTTCCGCATTTCAGCATAGCTGTCTCGGTTTCTCCAACCAAAGACAAACATGACCGTTACTGATGACCCGGAGCCCGATGACGCTAAGATGTCGGTCATTGACGGCTTAAACCACGACGACGGCGACGACGGATATATGACGGTGGACAGCAGGGATCAGATTCTTGATCATGCCGACATGGAGTCGGTCCACGTGGAAGTGAGAGGCGAGAGCCCGGATGTACCGGAGGTGACGACAAGGGCGGCAAAGGCGCCCGACGGAGGTTGGGGTTGGTGTGTGGTTCTTGGGGCGCTTATTATGAGAACCGTCATAGGTAATAACGGTCTCCTCGCGTTTTTTTTAATTTCCGTAGGAATACAGTGTGGTAAAAACATTGTAATGCTTCGAATAGCATATACCGGTATACAAAAACATAACATTTTATGACGTCGTTCATCGCAAGACAAACGATATGTTTAAATATATATATATATATTTAAACATATTGTTTGTCTTGCGATGAACGACGTATATATAATTCATAAACTGCTATCACACTGCGCCTCCGTTAAAAAGATAACCTGTATCGTGTCAAGGTGGGTTTGGCCGCTCACACGGTCTCTTCTACCTGAGGTTCAAGGACCGATATGGCGGAACTGCGACCGAGACGGCACTGGTGACGTCACTTACAGGCTTCGTGCGCATGGCATCAGGTAGAATTATCATATTTTAACATCATTGACTTCATGTGTTCCAAGAAATAAGATTCTAGTAAATTCATAGAAATCATATCTCAATATTTGAGTGTCACATGAACTTACATTTTTGTCATTTACGGAAATTTTTTATCCTAGAATATTCGGGAAGTGAGCTAATGGCGTTCGTAAAATTCCCCATATCCAATTCAGTGCTTTGACCATTTCCGGAATGTTGCATCCCGAAAATTGAACCGGAAGTAAGCTCAATGCGTCAATCCGTTTTCAGGTCCATTTGTGAGTGTTCTCAGCGGCCGCTTCTCATGTCGCTTGATTACCGCCATAGGGACTGTGGTCCTCATGGCCGGCGTTGTCATGACCGGATATTCCCCGAACCTGCTGTTCCTTTACTTCAGCTATGGCCTCGTTGCAGGTTCGTATACAAAACGTGACCTAAAATCATTTTGCGATGTCGAAAACAAGTCGTTTTTTAAATAAATACACAATAAGATTGGTAACAATTGGTACTAGACCCTTTGTTTTCTTCAATGAAGCCTCCATTTCGATGTTTTCGGTTCGGAACTTGATCTAGCTCTAAGGTTTTCAGCTAGTATTTCACATCATTTTAAGCTATGTATTACTAGTACTTTAACCTAGTATTTCACATCATTTTAAGCTATGTATTACTAGTACTTTAACCGTAACGTACAAGAATAACAATCGAAATGCAGCTTTGTAGAATCAAGAAGATTTTACCCTAATTGCGGACAGATCATAATTCGGATTGTTGTTCGATGATTTTTTTTAATATAAATATTGTCTCAGTACAGGCGTTTACGCTTTTTCCTTATTTTATCTATTAAACAGTACTCGACGAATGTATACATTTACAGGTCTCGGTAGATCCTTGGCGATGACGCCGTGTCCGATACTGCTGGGGTACTACTTTGATAAGCGTAGGAGCCTCGCATTCGGTATTGCGTCTGCCGGGTTCAGCATAGGAGGATTTGCGATCACTCCGCTGATAGAACTACTATTCCAGGAATATGGCTACTCGGGTGCATTTCTCATCCTCACTGCCTTTACCATGAACATTTTCGTAGCTGCAGTCTTGTTCAGACCATTACAGGCCGATAGTAAAAGGGGGAAGTGTTCAAAGTTAGTCAATGCTTTTAACCGTACGCATAATTGTTATAAATATACCTTACTTAAGCATGCAAATGTATAAAATTGACATTAAGAGTTAAAAAACTTCATGTTTGAAAAATCATACCTATGCTATATTTGTTGATGTATTTATACGTGTATTTTGTTGAAAGTGTACATAAGTTGTTTTTTACCACGGCTAATGGGTTTCATGTAAATAGAAAATGTATTGATTGCTAGGAAGTAACCTTCGCTCGCATCATAAGATCCGTTCATATCACTTTTATTATAAACCTTTAACGCATACAGACAGACTCAAGTGGACTCAGATGAAGCAAAACAAGCCCTGATTCAAACAGCAATAGTGAGTAATGAACTACGTCAAAGTGACGATATAGCCGTAAATGGTTCTGCAGTGAATGGACACGTTGAAGATGTAACCATCGCTCTGAAGACGTGTGATAACAATGTGGCTATTAGCGATCTCGCATTTACTAACGGTCAGTCTGAAAATATTGGAATATTACTTGAAGACAAGTCTGCATCTGCAAAAACGTGTAGTTTCTTTCCTAAAATAATTACAATTGAGCTTGCTACTACTAACGAGAAGAAATCAATGCCACACGACGAAGTGACTAGTCAAACAAGTAAATTAAGCGTAGACAAAACAGCTTCCGAGAACGCTAAAATATTTGGAGCCGAGACTGACACTACAAATGAAACGTCCGAAGACGAGACTCAAACACGAAATGAAGAAGATGACAATAAAAAGAAGCAAAAATGGATGTCCTGGTCGATATTGAAGAACCCGAGGTTCATGTGTTATACGTTCGCCATGTTCTGTTTCTCGCTTCCGGCCTCCGGAACGTTCTTTCCAGCGTTGGCCAAATCGAAAGGTTGCACTGGTAAGTAATTACTGTGCATCCCCATAGGAGTTTTCTCTTAAAAATGTAAAAACGACATACCCGGTAATTTCTTTTTTCAAAATCTACATAAGATACTTTTGCATGTGCATTCACTCATTGCGTGTTGCAATATAATTACAGGCGTGTCAAACTTTTTTAGAAAAAAAGACTTTCATGTTCTTTTAGTTAATCAAGTAAAATTAATGCAATACTATAAAACATTACATGTGTGGTTCTTTTTTGTAAGCTATAACACGGCATATTCAACAAATCTTAGATTGAAGAAATACCATTGGCGCGTATACTTATTCAGGACAAATTTCCTTAAAACCTAGGTAACATTATTCCAAATAGGTTACCCATCACTATAGAAAAACAACAACAACATTCGACTTCAGAGATTCAAGCAGCCACCATACTATCTATAAGCGCCGGATGTGACATGGTTATACGGGTTATCTCCGGGTTCGTCCTTGACCTCGAGTTTTTCCGGAACAAGCGCCCCCTGGTATTCAACATCGTGACCTTCTTTCAAGGGTCCGTGCTCTTCCTGTTTCCCAACATGACCAGTTTTTCCGGGTTCGCCTTGCTCTCCGTACTTGAGGGGGCTTTTACTGGCATTAAAGAGGCGCAGGTAAAGCGTTATTATTTTCGTAATAACATCCTCATATTGAATATGTCAACGTAGTTTGACGTTTACATTTTTTATTCCTTCATGTTTGTCGTTCACATGTTTACTCCTCATGTAACTTTTCATGAATGAAGAAAATATCAGCTGTTTTTATCATTAATTTTTTTTTTGATGGCAACTATTCAGTAACTAAGATTGGTTTTCAATTATTTGATGATTTAAGAAATTGAATATTAAAATATTCGCTATATGTTTACACGATCTTTAAGTTAATAGTATTTTATTACGAACAAAGCTGCTACAAACATATTATGAACGCGTTCCGAAATATATCTGATTACACATCAGTATCAGTTAGAATTCTTCTTATATAGTAAGCTCAACTATGTTTTACCTAACCTATGTCCTCAATGATAAATACTTCCTATGACCAACCTCATTCGCTCTTAATAGTATAACGATTATTCCGAAAAGCCTCATGCTACCCAACTTTTGATAATTATTAATAATAATAATCTCGATCATTTTATCAATATATTTCTCTCATTACATGAACCGTTTATACCATTTATATTTTCCTTGTTTGACTTTTAAGGGCAGTGTTGTGTTACTAGACATGCTGGGCGTGGACAAGTTCGCCAGCTCCCTGGCCGTACAGATGGCGGCACAGTGCGTGTCGCTTCTGGTGGGACCTACCATTTCTGGTACATATCCCTTACTTTAAGACTTAATGCGAAGTCAATGGAAGTAATTATTTATACGAGAACACAATAGCGGACAGGTTCTCTGTTCAAAATTGCTTACTACTCGGTAGTTAAGTAATACATTACCTTGATATCAAGGCTGCGATGGGCTTTTATGATAATCACTTCTTGAATGCGTGGTGAAATAAAGATGCTATATTTCTTGCGCATTGAAAGATTACGCAATGGCAGACATGTTTGACCGTCTCTATCAAGTGTATTGTTCATTTTCTGTATAACATGTCGACTGGTCGACGTCGTTTGATCATATTCTTTATGCCAGGTCGACTGGTCGATGTCTTTTTGTTCATATTCTGTGTTACAGGACGACTGTTCATCGTCTTTAGTTCATCATCTGTGTGACCGGTCTACTGGTTAACTGCTGAAGTTCATATTCGGTGTAACAGATCGACTGGTCAACGTCTTGTACACACAATCTGTGTCACAGGTAGACCTGTCGATGTCTGTTGTTCATATTCTGTGATACAGGACGACTGGTGCACGTCTATTGTTCATGTACTGTGTTACAGGTCGACTGGTAAACGTCTTTTGTTCATTTTCTTCGTTATAGGACGACTGGTACACGTCTATTATTAATATTCTGTGTTACAGGACGACTGGTACATGTCTATTGTTCATATTCTTGTTCATATTCTTCGTTACAGGACGACTTGTACACGTATATTGTTCATAATCTGTGTTACAAGTCGAATGGTACACGTCAATTGTTCATATTATGTGTTACAGGTCGACTGGTCGATGTAAATTGTTAATATTATCTGTGTAACAGGACGACTGGTAGATTTCTATTGTCCATATTCTGTATTAAAAGGTCAACTGTTAGACGTCTTTTGTTCATATTCTGTCTAAGAGGTCGACTTGTCAACATATATTGTGTATATTTTTGGTAAAAGAGCAACTAACTGTACGACCTCTTTATTATTCTGTGTTCGATATCGACTGTTGACGTGTTCTTTTCATAATATGTGTAAGATGTTGTATGAATGACGTCTATTGTTCATATTCAGTGTTACATGTCAACTAGTCGTTATATATATATATATTCATATTCTTTGTAACAGGTCGACCGGTCGACGTCTTTTGTTGATATTATGTGATTCAATTCGACTGGTCGATGTAAATTGTTGATATTCTGTGTTTCACGTGGACTGGTCGACGTTTATTGATTATATTTTGTGTTTCAGGTCGACTAAGCGACGTATTTTGTTCATATTCTGTGTTACAGGACGACTGGTTCCCGTCTATTGTTCATATTATATATTACAGGACGACTGGTACACGTCTATTGTTAATAATCTGTGTTACAGGACGACTGGTCGACAATTCAGGGTCATATGAAGGCGCATTCATCTTCGGTGGAAGCTCAATTTTATTAGGGGGTGTTGTCATGGCAATCGGAAATATTTACAATAAGATCGCAACGAAAAGATCCAACCTTGCGGGGAAATAGAAGGGAAAAGAAGAGAATTGACTAAAACTGAAAACGAAATTTGGAAACGATTGTTTTCATGCCCTTGGTGCCTAAAGTATTATATAATGATTCATTATTAAACAAGAATATCAGTGAAACTGATGGATGCTCCCAAATGATGCGCTTTGTCAATGTATGTGTTAATAAACACCTAAAACATCTATTAGCCTCGGTGACCTTGACCCAGTGACCTCAAACCTCATCAAAAGGTAGAGGTCAATGCAAGGTACCTACATGCCAAATATGAAAGCGATTGGTTAAGTATTAAAGGCGCTATGAGAAACGGTAGCAAAAGTGTGACGGAAGGAAGGAACATTTTTTAGTTCTCAATAGTTCATCTGAGTGACCTCATATTGACTATGAGAGAAATACATAGGTTAGTTCTATGATTGCATTCATTTTTGTTCAACCACGTCTGATATCGCACAGTTAGTAATTTACAACGTCATGATCTCAATAGCTACGAGATCTAAGTCTCGAAACTCGGTTAGAAAAAACTTCAATTACGATTACAAAATACCGCAGTGTGTGTTTAACGCAAGGTTCTTACACATTATGTGAACATTCCGTAAATATTTAGGTTTAAAAGCCGAATTTCATGGGCAAGGCCAGGTCAACAACTGCTATTTGAGCATTGTATTGGAACAGAGAAAATGGGGGCGTAACCGTAAGTGAATCTCATAAAAAAATGAACGTTTAAAATAGTAATACCATTATATATTAAAGCGACACCATTTTATTTTGATTTATTTGGCATGGTATATATTACTTTCTTTAACAATACATTTCTTAAAAACATACGTTCAATTATATTTTTTCCATAATACGCCTGCACGCTTTCGACAACGGCGCTTGTATGGAATACAATTTCCATTGATGTAGGCTATTTTTCCTATTGTTGCATGATGTAATGTGATGTTCGATGGTTGAGCGTCAAGAATGATTTATATAATATTTTATTTCCTTTCGGTAATGAAATACTCGTAAAGTGGGGTTACATGAAAATACACTGGCTGAAATTATCTGTGTGTCATAATGTTTTAAGATATATTAGGGAATACAAGTCCCCTTCCCTTAATTAATAATATGCAGTTATGTATCGTTAATACATACCGGAACGCTTTAATAATATTATTGTTTAAAATGATTGATATGATGACGCGCTTTGAATGCCAGACCAAGTTTTGTTACGTGAACTAGAAATAATATTTACAAAACACATTATCATGTATGTTGTTAATATATTCAACATATTTAAAGGCATTTCATTTAAAAAAAAAATGCCTGTATACGCTCATTTTGCCTCTAGTGCACATTTACTTTGGAGACGCTGATCAATTTTTAAAAAAAAGGTTTATTTTATTCTCAACTCCGCCCATTTCCAACATTAGTATAACGCCCCCCACCCCACCCCCCCCCCCACCCCCATCCATTAGCAATTTTAAGCGCAGCCCACATTTGAGATTATCGCACGTCGCGTTCGAAATTTGTTTAGTCCAGCCCACTATGATAAATTTTAAAGTTGAATGTTGCTTATGTCGTTAAAATGCAAACAAATTTAGCTGTTCATTTACACTTACTATATGCCTCTACAAAGCAAAGAAATTGCAACAAAATGCCATTTTCCATTGTCTCAGCCGACTACAAGAGCATATGATTTGATATTCGTAGCCGTTAACATGACCATCTAATAATTAGTCACGGCCGTCAGCATGAGGCGTTTTTCAAAACCCACTCGAATTTAATCGTTGATAGAAATGTTGTTTGTTCATGTGGGATGCTGTAATTTGGAATAACCGAAGAAAAAATATTAAAAATGTCAATAAAATGTTTTTCATATTTATCTTCGGTCTAAATCTTGTGAAATTAAGAGTTTTACTGAGAGATTGGTGAATTTTGTTTGATTTTGACCACAGTGACATTCTAACGGATTTCTTGAAAAGTAAGCAGCTAGGAAAATAGGGATAACGTTCGCAAAGTCCTTCTTACTTAGGCTCGCAAAAACACATTCAAGCCTGCTCAATCCAAAACGTAAAATATATCTTCGGTCTAAATCTTGTGAAATTAGAGTTTTACTGAGAGATTGGTGAATTTTGTTTGATTTTGACCACAGTGACATTCTAACGGATTTCTTGAAAAGTAAGCAGCTAGGAAAATAGGGATAACGTTCGCAAAGTCCTTCTTACTTAGGCTCGCAAAAACACATTCAAGCCTGCTCAATCCAAAACGTAAAATATCAAGAATATGGAAATACTTACACTCGGCTTTCCGACGACATGTATACACTATCTCAGCCGTCGCGTGATCCAAAGTCGCCGCTGGAGGAGATTGAACGGTGTAAGAAAGTAACAAAGCGCCATGCAAAACCAAAGCATTTCTATTTTGGCAAATTTCGTCTCATGCACATCTTGCAACTCCGCACAAACTTAGCATCCTAAGCACTTTCCAGGACCTCGAAGTCCAGAAGAAGTCGCGTTCTCCACCCACTTTGACTTAACACGTGGAGGGCTTTTTTCGGGGGCATTTGTAACGTTTTCATCTCACACTTAAATGTGTATTAATACGGAGATGGACAACTTAAAAAAATAATCACTGGAATTAATTCCAATGTGCACATAAAGTTAAAAACCCGTTTCATGATGCTATTGTTTGTTGTTGTTTCAATTTTGTATACTACACGTTCGCATTAAAAAGAACATACCCGTAGCCAGGGTGGGGGGGAGGCGTTCGCACCCAAAACTGTTTTATCAGTCACTGAGTAAGGTCAATGAAAGTGAAATTTCATATAAAAATGCTATATAACTTCAGTCTCTAAAGACAGATAGAAAGTAAAAAGTCACCAGAATGCAGGATTTTAAGTATCATTTAAAAAAAATTCTAAGGGGACGACCTCCACCCCCACCCCTGATTGCAGGAAGTGGACAGCCTCTCCCGCACCTACCCCCTTCGCCACTTCGTTGCTCAATAACTATCGTTGATGGGAAAATTCGCACCCCCTTTTCAAAACCCTGGCTACGGGCCTGAAGAAGCCTTTAGCTGCTACACATGAGGTAGAAGTACATGTCAAATGTGTAATTACAAAAAAAATATAGTAAATGTATTTGTGATGCACTCGTTGTAATTTTATATATTTACTTCTCGCTTCATTCATGAAGTTATTTTTGTAAAATTATGTTCGTTAAAATGTGCATGTTTTTGTGTTTACTTGCGAGCTGTTTCTTTCGTGTAAAGACGATAGTGTATGTAATCAGGTCGTCTCGATATTTATGTATAATTGATTCTATTCGTCCAGATTGTTTATGGTCTTCATTTCGAGTGTTCATTCAACCACAATATACATGTACATCATGCAACCGTATACTAGGATATGATCCTTCATATAGAAATTTTATAATGAAGGCAAGATACCGGTATTTGATATGAGCCGTGCTATAGGAAAAGGGGGTTTAATGCATGTGTGTAAGATGTCGTCCAAGATAAGCATGTGCGCCACTTTCCATCTGAGATCTATTTTGGGAAGGAAAAATCCCTATAAACGAAAAATGCCATGAACGCGGAAAGCGTCGTCCGCGATTAACATTTGCGACTGCACAGGCCAATCTTGGACGACACTTAACGCACATGCATTAAGCCCTGCATTCTCAGATCGAGGCTCATATGTCTGGTGCGCTCGACACGACGTTCTACTTCGAGGTGGAGTCATTTTCTCGGCGGTGGCATACCTGCGACAGGGAATATATACAACCTCGGCGGTGGCATACCTGCGACAGGGAATATATACAACCTCGGCGGTGGCATACCTGCGACAGGGAATATATACAACCTCGGCGGTGGCATACCTGCGACAGGGAATATATACAACCTCGGCGGTGGCATACCAGCGACAGGGAATATATACAACCTCGGTGGTGGCATACCTGTGACAGGGAATATATACAACCTCGGCGGTGGCATACCTGCGACAGGGAATATATAAAACCTCGGCGGTGGCATACCTGCGACAGGGAATATATACAACCACGGCGGTGGAATACAACATGTACCTGCAACAGGGAATATCTACAACCTCATTAGTTGAAGGATCAAAGGAAAATTAAAACTAGAACGAATTTGATATAATCATCACAATACGTTTTTGTTCTTTTGTGTTAACGTCTCAGCTTTAAACATGTTTTTTCTTTGTTCTGTATATGTTGTTACGAAACAAAGTTAATTTTTTTGCTAGGCAAACTTAATTGATGTGATAAATGTACCATTATATTGAGACCTTGACAGTTATTGAGTTTTTATGCCCCCGAAGGAGGGCATATAGTGATTGCACTGTCCGTCTGTCTGTCTGTCCTTCCGTCACACTTTTGCGTTTAGGTTTCGAAAAATGCTCATAACTTCTATGTCGCTTCAGATGTAACCTTCATATTTGGTATGCATGTGTATATGGACAAGGCCTTTCCATTCGCACAAACATTTTGACCCCCTTGACCTTGGCTTTGAACTCAGGGTGTGCGTTTATGTTTCGAAAAAAGCGTTTTTCGGGGGCATGTATCTTCCGATGGAGACAGCTCTTGTTGAATTGTTAGCTATAGTAGTATGATAAACTGTGTTAACTTATTTTTAAACGGCATGGTATTCAACAAGAAATTAGTCGAAACTAATTGTTTTCAAAAACGCGATGATGCTTCAATGCTATGCATCATTTGGACGCCCGATTCGTGTGAATTTTGTGTGTACGGACCTAAACATACTTGCTTTGATCTAAGACTAGGTTTACAAAAACATTGTTCAAAAATGGATCGCTTAGTTTAAATACATTACTCTTCTGGTTAAATGTGATTGCTCAAGGCGTATCGTGTGGAGCAAATACACTTGACTACGGTTAACCACATGTGCATGCTATGTGAGAAAGTATCGTGTGGAGCAAATACACTTGACTACGGTTAACCACATGTGCATGCTATGTGAGAAAGTATCGTGTGGAGCAAATACACTTGACTACGGTTAACCACATGTGCATGCTATGTGAGAAACTATAAAAAAAGAGATTGCAATTAACTGCACTGAACTATACAGCAAACAAACATCAAACATACAGCAAAGAGAAGTTTGTATTATATACAATATTATTTACCGTCGTGTACCTTGTTTTTAAATTACAAAGGTTCAAGAAATGCGCACAAATATAGCCAATAATTGTCAACGAAGTCTTCACTTTAGTAATTAGAAACACACTTAGAGCGTCATACACGTGCCGTCCTTAAAATGCAGGTACCGATTCGCGCGAACATTCGCCATTGCACGCGTCAGCCTTAAGAGACGCGTACCGTTACACGAGTCAGCCTTAAGAGACGCGTACCGTTACACGAGTCAGCCTTAAGAGACGCGTACCGTTACACGAGGCAGCCTTAAGGAACGCGTACCGTTACACGAGTCATTCTTAAGAAACGTGTACCGTTACGCGAGTCAGCCTTAAGAAACGCGTACCGTTACACCAGTCAGCCTTAAGGAACGCGTACCGCTACACGAGTCATTCTTAAGAAACGCGTACCGTTACGCGAGTCAGCCTTAAGACACGCGTACCGTTACACGAGTCAGCCGTAAGACACGCGTACCGTTACACGAGTCAGCCTTTAGAGACGCGTACCGTAACACGAGTCAGCCTTAAGGAACGCGTACCGTTACACGAGTCAGCCTTAAGGAACGCGTACCGTTACACGAGTCAGCGTTAAGTGTCTTAGAAAACGCGAGATGTACAAGAATCTATTTAGGCTTCTTTATCGTTTTAAAAAGTGTATGTTTTAGGATTGCTAGAAGATGAATATTCAAATGTTAAATGTATACTTTCGTGTTATAGTACATATTCCAATAATGTTCAGAAGTTCCATGGGATCAGTTTATCTAAACAATGTGTTTATATTTTACTATCTGAATCTCAGCCGAAATATATTATTATTGTTGTATCCAAAGTGTGAATTTACATCATACGTCAAAATTACGCCAGTAATTAATGATTGTATATCATTGCATTGTACAAACAACAATAAAACGTTAATTAGCTTGCGTTAACATCTTACGTAAAAGTTTGACGTATTGACGTCACGTGGTCTGTTTACGTTGACACTGATCGGTTAACACTGTGTGTGAATGTGGTTTATAAAGCGATACAGTCGTGTCGCTCATAAGTTTTTGTCGGCAATTAGGTAAAGGTGGTTATGGTTTCTGTTTAATTAAGGTTTATTGTTGTGATTTTGGTGTCAGCACATCTGTACATTTTTTTAATAAAAACAAGATATCTAAAACGACATAGTATTAGCCAGAGTGCTTGTTGCTGTTAACCTTTTGAAAACCGTTTCAAAAAATACCATTTAATTGTGCGAGGTAAAACACTATTTGTGAAAGTATAAAGGGGCGGCTTTAATTGCAAAACATAGTGAATACATATCTACTGTGATTTACAGGACAGTTGACTTGAAAAACAGTTACATTATTGAAAACAAAGCACACAGAAATGTTGCGGCTCGGAATGTTTGCGGCCTTTTTGATGTCTGTGGGCGTGGTATGGGGCCAGATGCCGGACCGGACCCCTAACACGAGGTACCCGTATGTGACCGACATGGACCATGAGGGCGCCTATGTGCTCAGGTAAGATACGCATTGGAATGTTCACATTGGCATAAATGGGATGCATTTTAACAAAAGAATCTTGAAAATGCTGCTGTCAAAACATGATAAAGCGAAATGCCTCGATACAGATTGATGAGATATGGCTCGACACGTCCTTATGTGGTGCTTGATTTTTTATGAATGCAATTAAGTTCTAATAAAAATTGAGACATGTAAAGACTTTCTCAGAAGCTCATGTACTCGGATACAGTTGAATGATTCTTTTTCGTGAATTCCAATTGGGCTAGTAAAATCAGTTCAACTTAAATTCTTCTATAACAATCGAATACTTATCAATATCATTTTCTTAACAATAGGAAACAAACGGTGAACCAAATCTATACAGCCCCAGTGTACATGCGTTATGTATGATATTAATAAATGGTAAACATACTTGTATAAAAACTTTCAGTGAATAGCTTAAAACATTAATTTATGGCATATACATATTAAACAAATAATTATGAATCTACAATAAAAAAAGCACAATTACGTCATATCAAAATGTGTCCAAATCTGTACATATTTACATCCGGCTTATGTTAGCTCCTGGTTGTGTCCATTTTAATAACTAAACTTCACAACAGACGGCCAATTGACCACCTTAAGAAAAAAAATGTTCGATGAGAAGGGTCCTGTATACGCATTGTTCATTACCAAATGGCAAATGGTTATTTATAACAGGGACCTATACAAACATCCCTGGTTTATAAGCTATCTATAAGCATAAAAAGGAAAATATCATCGAGCAATCGGTAAACATAAACTTTGGAATATGTATGTTGCTTTTGAAAGTTCTGTTAAGCATTTAGCAATTGGCAAATAAAAGTATGAAGTTAAAAAGAAGAGAAAATATGCAAGAATACAAAAACTTGTTGAATAATTTCTTAGGCGTTCCTATTGTGTTGTTTCATCACGTTTCCGCTATGTTTCGCTGGTTTTCAGATGGGGCCTTAATGCCACTCATATCTGGTTCGAGGTTCAAGTGAAAACTCTCGGTTACGTCGGCTTCGGCATATCGCGTGACGGACGCATGGTGCCCGCTGACGTCATTATCGGCTGGGTAGCCGGAAACCAGGTCCACTTCCAGGTAACTAGGTGTTGAGCAGATTGGGTGCGATATGCGTGCTAAATGGCAGACTTTTAAATAAGAGTTGATATAAAATGTTTATAGATATTTGGAAAGCGTGGACTGAATTGACCGTGCCACGAGATTTGACTGACATTTTGTTTAGCCATCCGGAAAGCATGTACTCAATTAACCTTTCCACGCGATTTGACTGACATCGTGTTAAGCAATGCGGAATGCATGTACAGGGTTAACCTTACCACGAGAATTGACTTAAATTGTGTTTAGCTATCCGGAATACAGGGAATCAGTTTACCTTAATTTGAGATTTGACTGATTTTGTGTTTAGACATGTACAGGGTTAAGCTTACCACGAGAACTGAGTTTAATTTTGTTTAGCTATCCGGAATGTATGGACTGAATTGACCTTAAATAGAGATTTTGTACACGACGTCAACGTCACCTAAGCTGTATAGCTCATTAGCAGTATGGCAATATGCATAGCATAACAGTATTGTATTATTTTGCATGTACAGTTGCTTGTAACAGTTCATGGATTTACGTTTTGTGTATACAATGTAGCCATATTCGTAATACATAATGAGTTTACATATTTATCAAATTGGACCCAATCCGTTATACTCCTTCAACAACAACTGAAGCATAACTTGCGTTAAAGAGCACGTGTCAAATAACGAAACATTTGGTTGCAATTTTTCTTCGTAGATACCATTAATAATTAATAAAACAATAGGAGTATTGTTTTTTCTGTATATAAATATGTTGAGTTGACGAGTAAATATACCGTTAAACATTTATATTCCTATTGTTGTCAGCCAACATGACATATTCATGTTCAGGTTTAATGTTTGTGATTTAGAGGCGAAATGTTAGTTAGTTTCGTCATAACAATCGAATATTGGTTAAAAAATAAATAATAGAATATTGAAAATTAGTATAATCATAGTTTCAAACATAACCGTTCTCACGAATCAAACAACATTTGCGTAAATAAAGTTTAAAGAATAAATAAATGGAGTCCACGTTGTAATTAAAACTGTGTAAACTACAGTGTCTGTAAATGCTTAGTATATGTTAAGCGATTTTTCTTCTCAAACCGTGCATTTATTTTGCCTGTAACGCCTATAGATAACTGAACTAGTTCTATGAAATATTAACTGAATGTTCCACTCTACATTCAGGCATACAAGGTATTGGAACGCCGACAGGATATCGAAATAATATCACGCTTATACACCGTTGGATATTTATAAAATGTAAAAACGTTAGGAGAAAATCCATGCGTGAAATTTAATAGTACTATTTGACAGAAAAAACGTGTAAAAGTAAACACTACTCGACCTTTTTAATGTGTCTTCAGTTGCATAATTGTTGAAATAAGATTAATTATGTTTGGTCTGCATATTTATTACTATGACGTCCGTTTCGGGTTATAAAACTTGTACATTAAATACCAAATACTTAAAATGTATTTTGGAATTTATGAATAAACATTGTAAGAGACATGCATTGTTTTAAACGTTAAATTAAGGGGAATCTAACGCCGTGAATAAACCGTTTTAAATTCGAAGCATTTTAAAAATGAACAAAATTGTCATGTAAACTAACTGTGTAATAAGTTTTATATTTAAAAAAACGACCAATATATAACCTTATTTGTTTAGTTGCCATTGTAAAAAGAAAAGATCATCCTAAATTGTTAATGTTTTCTGCATTTGATAATGGACGCATATAGGTCCAATATCGTTAAAAGAGTTTTGGTAATTGTAAGCATCACACAATAACTTCAGAAGTATGATCTTAAGACATTAGACAATAGATGTCTGCTATAGTCAGTATATTGTAATGTGTAATCGCGTGTATCATTGAGAAAACAATTCCGGTAATTATAGGTTATTAGACGTTTCACTGTACAATACGGAGATATATTTGGACGAGCACACAGTTTGAAGTCATATTGGACGAGCCGTTAGGCGAGTCCAATATGACTTCAAACTGTGTGCGAGTCCAAATATATCACGTATTGTACAGTTTAAACGTCTAATAAACTTTTTATTCTATATCCTCATTACCAAACCAGCTTTCCGTATTTTTATTTTCATTCATTGATTACGCACTTTATGACGTATCTTGTGTGACGTCATTTCTCTGACGAAACATACTAGGATAAGCAAGACTCTGCATTTTAGGGACAACAATATGGAGGTGGTAGTGTTTAATAAATCTAGTAGCAAATTATACCATTTTGATCGCATTGAACGAATCCAAAAGGCAAAACGTATTTCGGAGTGTGTGTTTGTCATGCATAATTGTTAACTTCGATAGGAATAAAATAACTCGCTCCGACAGCATTACGAATTCGTAAATTGTGTTTTGGCCTTTGGGTCAGAATGGTGAGCATGTGTACAAACGCTATCAACAAATACTGTGGTTTAAAATGCATTTCGATAAATGGATGGAAGAACAGAAAATGGAAAATGGAAATGCATATCATTGTAACTTAGATGTAATTAGGCTAACATTGGATTAAAGTTGTCATTTTGTTTTGCTGTTGCATATTTGTTTTCAATTTCTAGCAATAACAATATCACTTGCTTTTGCATTTTTTTTTTAATTTCTAACAATAAAAAATAATTAAATATCACATTCTCGATTCGTTTTTTTATTTCCTCTCATATTTTCAATAGGAAAGTATTAAAAAGAGACATACAAGCAAAATATCGCCTGTGTTAATCGATTATAGTACATTCGGATACTTTTTCTCGGTAACGGCTTTTATCGTTATAAAACAATTGCTTAGTGCACTTGTACTCAACTGTCCAATATGGAAAAAATACAGACTTTTTGGATCCAATACCGGAATATATTGGACGGTCACGTGGTACATATGAAGAATGCCGATTGGATGAATTTATTGGATATAGAATAATAGCCTATATTACAATGATTTTAAAGACTACACGCAGTGCAAAATAAATGTACCATTTAATTTATTGTATAGCATTTAAGTCATGGCTATCAGACAGAGCCATATGATGCAACGCTGTTCAATATATCAGGACTATCAGTCGAAATGTTTAAGCCATTTAGTGCTTTGATCTCCGTGTATTGTTTCAGGACTACCACACGGAGCGGTACGAGGCGCCCACAGTCGACTCGTCCCAGGACTGGCTGGTCGACTACGGGTACGAGGAGGCTGGCTGGACCGTGTTGGGCTTCACTCGGGCACTCGACACCTGCGACACGCTGGGCGACTTCAAGATAACCGTACGTCAGATGTTGATACGCTTGACGTTTGTTGGAAGTCAATATGTGTTATTTAAATGTGTTTTGCTGACGAAGATCGTCGAACAAAAGTATTTTTTATTGTGTCCTTATTTGGCAAAACTATTAGTAGCTTTATGGTAGAACAACGTTTTTTTAATGGTCTAGCTTTACGGTACGTGTTTCTATAACAGTTGTAAATCCCTGTCATGTGATTTGTATGGGTCGATTTAAGCTGTTACATGTGTATCTCGATTTGTTGAAAACAAACTTGCGGCATCGTTACGTAAAGCGCTTGGTTGTTTCAGAGGGACACACAGCGTCTTATCTATGCGTACCACACCGAGGACCCTGACGTCACCAGCCCCAACCCCCTGATACGTCACACCGTGAGAGGCCGGAAATCGGTGTCTCTCATGACTACGTCACATCCGCCCGCGGAGCTTCCTATCGACAGCAGCGTGATTGACTTCACCAATGACAACGTAAGTCCGTAACTTTAGCTTTCGTATTTTGTTCCGTTGTGATCTTTTCATTTACCACGTTGGGGTTTTAAGGCCACGGTCACATTTGTGATCTGTTGTTTCAAGATCAAATTATGACGGAATTTGGAATCGCGCTCCGATTATGATTATTTTGCCGTTTTTGACATGTTGCTCCGAAATTCGTATACCTCAATTTTTTAGTTAACGATCGAATTTGGATAATTTGATTTTAGTTCATAAGGTTTTGAAGGATTTTGTTTTCAGATTATTTGGGTGGGTTTGTTTTCTGTTAATTGGGTCCTGATGTTTTCAGTTTTCGATCCCGGTTGCAAATACGAGTACGTACAACTGTCGCCTGTTCGACCTCAGCGACGTTAACGTTAAATATCACATCATCAAGGTGCGTATACATCCATTAAGCTCATACGATGATATAACTTAAATAATGTCGATCAGACAGTTAGTGCAACAGGACATTTTATTATATGATATTAGGATGCTTTGTAATGATTGTTTTTTAAATCGATGAATACATTTAAAACGTTTTATCATATAACTAATGCTATGTGCATAAATGCTTATCGCAAATATGCACTCAAGCGTCTTTAATATTATTACCATTACTCGCTGTATGCCGGCGATGACGGACTTTTAAAGCTAAAATGCGACGCCTATTTTTCAGATGTCACCGGTGTTCAGCCCCGGTATGGAGCAGTACGTGGACCACATGGTCCTCTACAGGTGCCGCATCGCAGACCCCGCCAGCCTACTCGTGAACGGTGCGAGCTTCAACTGCTTCTCGGACGCGCCCGATCACGTGCAGTTCTGCCGCGAGCACGTGGCGAGCTTCGGGCACAGGAACAAAGAGGTGATCACACCGTGGTCGCCTGATCCTAGTGTTAAATATGGCATCGTGGTGTATTTCTTTACCGAAATAATGACTTCGGTTGTCGATAATGATGCAAAAACATTGGTGTAACTGTTTTATTTGTAATTATCTGTGATAACTTTACTTTACGCAAACGCCTGTTCGTTGAAAGCATTTTTGTGTTGGAAAAGTGTTTGTTGTTGAAATAAAATACGGTTGAACAAAATATCTAATGGAATGATGTACTAGTAATCTATTTTATATCCAGTAATATTGTTTCATAATCTGAAAAAAAGAATGTCGATTCTTTTTTTCCGAAATGCAGCTACTAATCTACAACAAGCTTAATATGCGGTACATTACCTTTACAGGACTTCTACCTACCGGAAGACGTTGGTATCCCTATCGGGGGCACGGGGGAATCGAACCTGTACGTGCTGGCCACACACTATGTCAATGAGCTGCAAACACCAAGTAAGTACCCATCAGACGTGTGCATGGACTAGATATGTAAAGTGTTCAACATCCACATTCGGATATTTAATTGAAAATACAAATATGTGTGTATGTTTATTGGAAATAAGGAGGATATTTTTATTGAAAATGTTGTAAAAAATCAGCGAGAAGTACATATCGGTAATCGGGTACACATCAACTAACGTGATATATATCTGCATGTATTTGTCATCTATTTTCGAATTTATAATAACAAATAGATTACTGCATTAATAGGTTATCTATAAAATTCGATTTATGGTCGAATTTCATTTAACCCGCGTTTAAAAACATAATAGTGACATAAGTATGTTAAGAGAGCCAATAAGCATGAAATGACAAGATCCCGTAAGTAGGAAATCCACTTTTACAAAAACCCGTCTATCGCGCAGATCTTGTGGACAGTTCCGGTATCCAGCTGACGTACACAGCGGACCTGCGGACCAACGATGCCGCCTTCCTGTCCATGGGTAACATCATCAGCCCCAACTGGCTGCAGTACATCCCCCCGGGCGAGCCGAGCTTCCAGCAGCGGGCATACTGCTCCGAGCGCTGCATCCAATGGGTAAGAACGTTCGAAACAACTAATCTCATTGATAAATGCATGCAATGGTAAGAATGTCATTGAAACTTATATTATTGGACGCTGCATTTAATGGGCAAGAATGACCATAATAATGTATGCCATCGAACGCTGCATAACATGGATAAGACTATCCGGAAAAATATTGATCACGGTTTTAAATCTGCTTACCGTTTAAACCTCTTACCCCTAAGATAATATTTTTACCTGTTTTGAGTCCATGATAAAATCAAATTAATTAAAGACTTTTCTGAAAATATTCAAGTTTAAAGATAATATGTTCATCCCTTAGATACTGATGAGCAGCAAACAGCATAAAACCTGAATAGTCTGTGAGTAATTAGAAGTTTTTTCTGGTTTAATGCTGTTAGTATATTATAGCAATTTCCACTTTGTTCCTGATTAGGAAAGAATTGAACAAAATGCAATCCTGCAGGTGAAACTCCAAGACCTACTGTTATAATGGCTGCCTTATCTAGGAGTATTTGCCGCATTGGTGCGCCTAATGTTGCCAAAATGTTATTGCATGTAACCTGCTGGACGAACCAACGCAGGGGGAGCGCACACACTGATTCGAACGCAAGCCAATGATCTGGCTTCGACTTTGATAGCTTTATAAAGATAAACAAGTTCATTTCAACCGGTAGCTCATCCTCTATTTTGGCAAGTGATGACATTTTTCTATTTTTAAAAACTGTGACCTGCACTCTCAATGTAGATCTGCATATAAGCTGTCTACATGCACACTTTCAGCCTCAATGTAGATCTGCATATAAGCTGTCTACATGCACACTTTCAGCCTCAATGTAGATCTGCATATAAGCTGTCTACATGCACACTTTCAGCCTCAATGTAGATCTGCATATAAGCTGTCTACATGCACACTTTCAGCCTCAATGTAGATCTGCATATAAGCTGTCTACATGCACACTTTCAGCCTCAATGTAGATCTGCATATAAGCTGTCTACATGCACACTTTCAGCCTCAATGTAGATCTGCATATAAGCTGTCTACATGCACACTTTCAGCCTCAATGTAGATCTGCATATAAGCTGTCTACATGCACAATTTCAGCCTCAATGTAGATCTGCATATAAGCTGTCTACATGCACACTTTCAGCCGCAATGTAGATCTGCATATAAGCTGTCTACATGCACAATTTCAGCACTATACATCCATTCAAACTGAATTCATTCAGCGGAGGCTTTTTTTCTATCGTCAGTAACGTCACATTGACCCTTACACGACTGATCCCAAATACCTCTTCATGCGTTTTATTAATGCATGATGCAAAACATTTACATAAGCATTAGCTGATAAGAACTAAAGATGACCAGAAACCACCGGTGTTACGCCGTCCGCCCACCCGCCCGCCCGGTCGTTAACCATCCATGCAGTCCGCCCACCCGCCCGCCCGGTCGTTAACCATCCATGCATTCCGCCCACCCGCCCGCCCGGTCGTTAACCATCCATGCATCAATCTAAAAATATCCTCATATCAGTCTTATTGTCCATTAGTTTTCCCTTTAGATAATGGGAGCAACAGAAGTAAATGAAATGGCAATTTCTCTCCTCAGGGAATGAACAGTACTCAGAACGCGCTACCGATGACAGTTGTTGGAGCCAAGTTCCACTCGCACGATCTTGCAACGGAGATGAAGTTACGTCACGTAACGAAGACGTCTTCCGGTGCGTACGTGGAGAACCCCTGGTTGGCGTATGACGGCGCCTTCGACAGTGACCAGCAGGCGTTCCGCGTGGCAGAGAAGCGACGTAACGTGTCTTTCGTAAGTTGCTGTCTACAAAGCTTCTGTTTTGAATACTCTTAATATCAATTTATTTTGCTATACATATAAAAGAAAACAGATCACTTGCCACTGGCGTTTTTCGTCTAGAGCAAATACTTGTTTAGTGAAAAGTTAATAGTTAACTATCTTCTTATGAATAATATTTCTCATATTTTAACATTTTGAGCGCCTGCTAGTGACGCATACTTAATCGTTCGGAATGCCGGACGTTGTTCGGATAACAGAAATATAAACCGCAACCCTTATGCTTTCCACACACATGTATTCACGCTCTATGTATTCTATGTACATATACACACGTGAGCTTGTCAAAAGATTAATATAATTAAACACATGTCGATGTCACGTATGTTGATGGTATTGATGCTGCTTACAGACTGATCACCTGATGCTGGAGTGCACCTATGATTCCTCGACCCGAGGCTTCCCCACATTGGTAAGTTATGTTTGTAGTACGAATATACTGTATACAAACGATATAACATATTAACCCATTTATGCCTAGTGGACTCTACCGTCCTTCTAAATCGGATCAATTTATTTCCAAAATTAGGGATGTCTAGTATATTTATTTCTATATTTAGAATATTTCTTACAGAAAATTATTTAAGCAAACAGCGAAGACCCTGATGCGACGCCGCATCATGCGGCGTCTCATCTGGGTCTACGCTGTTTTTCCAAGGCATTTTTTCTAGACGCAAGGCATACATGGGTTAAGAGTATGTGTTGTTTAAAAGTATGCCTTTTGTGCGTTCCGTGTAGATAATGCTAAACATATAAGTATTGATTAATTTTATTTACTTAATCTGGTATGCAATATCGTCTTCAACAGTCAATATATCGTGAAGTGGGGATGGTAATTATAAAGATAACACGTAATTAATTACATACACGCAATTAGTAGATTAACATTAAAGCTTCGACAAACTCTATAAAAAAATCACAACCTGTGTCGGCTGTTGATACAGAAGCTCCTTAATTGGGCTCGCCCTGAGGCCAGCTTGCCCCGTGGAACTATCCATTCTCACTAAATGACATACGCACACTCTAGTGGCGATGCCCATGTGTCCAGGCGTTTGATAGCAATTTTAATAACTCACACCTCTACTCCAGGGTGGGTGGCATCCCGACAACGAGCTGTGTCGAGCCTACGTTCTCTACTACCCGCGCAAGATGCTAGAGGGATGTATGAGCTGGTCCAACTACGACCAGCTGCGAAATCAAATCGGCCAGCCGGTGAACGGAAGTGACGTTTTTAACACCCTGCTCGCCACTGATTGGTCGAACAACAACGTGATGCGCGTTAACCTCAAGCACGCCCTTCAGAACTCCATCGAGAACGCCCAGTGCTGGTCCTCCAGACAAGATCCCTCGGTAGGCACAATAGAATCGGAGTGTTATGTTTCGTGTAGCAAATCATACCATTTGGTTCCTGGTATTTTGTGGTCTTTTGAAGGGAAGGTTCGTGCATTGTGGGATTTAAATCGCAAGTTTTCATTTCAATAGATTGCATAGGCATTTAACAATGGTGCATTGCTTCAACTTCATAGCTGGTCATAAACAGTTACCTTTAAGCTGTTTGGTTTTATTTGCGGCTTTCTGATCATATAAGCTCCCATGGATTTGAACCTCGTTTTGGAAAAACAGGGCTTTCTGCATGTGTGGACTGCACAATATGATCAGGGACTTAACCTTCCGCTTTTATAAAATGTTTCGTTTAAAGGAAGTATCTTCTTAGCGAAAATAAAGTTTGGGCGGAAAGTGTCATGCCCGATTAACCTGAACGAACTGCACAACCTAACTTGGGATGACACGCAATTTCATTAAGCCCAGTTTTCACAGAACCCAGCTCTATTTATATGATGACGTCATACTGTCTATGTCAATGGCGTCTTACATTTGTAAGATATTTCTTGTGTGTGTTTCCAGTACGCCGTGGACTGGTTCCAACAGACTGATATCACCATACAGACACCGTACCAGCCCACAGAAACACGCACCTGCGTCTAGATGGCGTCACGAGAGGGTGTAATATCAAAGATGACGTTATAACGTCAAAGTGCCATGAGTGTTTTTATTATATCCGGTTAATTGAAACACAGACTGACCCGAGTGCCATGGTGAAAACATGTATATCATCGTGTAAAAACGTGTTAAACGGATAACCCACTTACAGAACCATTTAAAACATGAGGCTGTTCTTATTAAAGGGGCCTTTTCACAGATTTTGGCATTTTTTAACTTATTCATTAAATGCTTTATATCGATAAATGTAAACATTGGATCGTAAAAGCTCCAGTAAAAAATCAAGAATAAAATTAAAAAAAGGAAAAGAACATTGCCCGGCCTAGGTTTCGAACCAGTGACCCCTGGAGTCCTGCCAGAGTCCTGAAGTAAAAACGCTTTAGCCTACTGAGCTATTCCGCCGAGTACATATACTTGAAGTATTTTATACCTTATATAAGCAATCTTCGTAGTTTCACAAAATTTAACGACAAAAACAGAACTCTCCAAATTATTCAATCGTTTCGCGTTGCAACGCTTTATATTTTTTAGGTTTTAAAATCGTCAAAAGATGCAAATAATGGCTATATTAGACCATGGTAAATGTTCAGTATTACTGTTTCCTCACAAATATCATAACTAAAACGAAAATTTGCGAATCTAAAACAACTTTTTTCAATTTTGTCAATTTACCAAAGCGTGAAAAGATCCCTTTAAAGTCTGATACTTGTGAATACAATAACATTTTGTTTCAAAAGCATAAGTTTGTGAACAAATCTCATAAACACGACATCAAGTAAATGACTGATATTTATTTAACATATCTTGAATAAGACTTTTTGTAAAAAACGGATTAAGCACAGTGAGGTGATTAACATATCACATTTGGTTCAATTGAATTTTAGATTATATGGCTATAGAGTAAACTGCATTCTATCCTGAATGCACTGTACTTTACCATTTAAATGATTTTATTACTTCCCTTCTCAACATCGCAATAAGCACAATATGGTTTCATTAAGCGATTAAAGTCTGAAGAATGTGTTTTCAACTTTATTAAATGAACTATTCCTTGTTATTTGTTTATTTGTATTAACATTTTAAACGCATTGAGACGTTATGCTATTTTAAATTTGTTTATGTCATGGTTAATTGTCTCATACATCACTAGTGTTCACAGTAAACGCACCTCAACACGCGATGAGTATGACAGGGATGCACGAACTAACTAACAGCTGCTTTTTTTGCTTACACAGAACGCAGTGTAATACAAGGGATTACGAGTGAAAACTAACTTTAAAATTCATAATAAACGTCCATGTCCGGATTTGAAACTTTTAACATTTTCTTAATTGGCACCGAGAGTTTTTCGAATGAATTATTAAAGATGCGAAAGATAACTGTTATCATGGATGCATGCATATTACAAAAATCACTGATAAGCTCAGCATAATAATTAGAACGTTCAAACTATTTTTACGAGTTAATTAATGTAATATGAACACATGCGAAATTGTTGTATTGCAGTCAAATATCAGCTCAGTCGTTGCTAATCGAAAGTGTAAACATAGCAGCCTCGAATGTTTTGTCTTCAAAATTAGTTATTATATTGTCAGCTAATATAAGAGTAATGCTAATTTAGAATGCAGGTGTTTAAATTACAGAAGACGTGAGTTAATGTTTGTAACTGGATCAAAATATCAGAACACGACCAAATCTATTTTGGTTATTTCTGTTGACAAGGACTCCAAGAGACTCGGTGAAACTTTGGGGACACGCAAACACTGATGACGTACTTACAAACACTGATAACGTACTTACAAACACTGATGACGTACTTATCATACGAGCCTCATTCTGGGAAATTGGGCTTAATGCATGTGCGTTAAGTAATGTCCCAGATTAGCATGTGCAGTGCGCTCAATCTAATCAGGGACAACACTTTTCGCCTAAACTGGATTTTCGTTAAAAAGAGATTCTTTAAATCTAAAAATTCCATCAAAGCGGAAAGTGTCGTCCCTGATTAGCCTGAGCGGACGGCCTATGCTAATGTGGGACGATACTTCACGCACATGCATTACGCCCCGTTTTCCCAGATTGTGGCTCATATTGTGAGCAAAACCATCAACGTCCACATAAACTATTTTAGTGAACATTATACGCACACTATGAGAAAATATATAAATTGGTTTCAGTATCGATACGTTTTTTTTCTACGTATACAATATAATATACAATGAACATAAAACTACCATAATTAACATTTAGTAAGTTGGAAATATCAACAATTTGACATTAACACACAATTCAACAAACCATCGTATATATTCAACTCGAACATTAAATCTGTTTTATCTTCATTAGCGATCGACGTCGGGTAATATATATATAGCGCCGCTATGAATATTTTTTTTATTATACCCGTTTAAAAAATATTACTTTCCTTGTGAAAATGATCTGTACCTGCCAAATGATATAAAATAGAAATTATCTCCCTTTAACGTTTGTTACATCCCTTGGATTTTGTTTTTTTTACCTTTGACCTTGAAGGATGACAATGACCTTTCACCATTCAAAATGTGCAGCTCCATGAGATACACATGCACGCCAAATATCAAGGCATAAATGGGTTAAGGCATTGAACACAAGCAAGCCTAAGGAGAATAAACCAAGTTGTGTGTATTCCGAGGTGAATGACCGACATGCAACGAAGATATTAGCATTTGACCACAACATGTTGTTTTAGCACATAAATAAAACATAACGCAAATGTTTATTCCGCTCGCTCGCTAGGTAAAATCTTTGTGAAAAATATTAAATTTTAATAGCAAATTTGGTGAATCATATAAATATTAACATTTTCAAGAAAGCTTTGCGCAATATCACGTCAGTTATATAAACACCATAGAAATACACTGTCTTATTGCTAATTGACAAAATATTTAATTATTGTATTGTGCGCCTCATTATGCAATACAATCAAATCCATTATCTTGTAAACAGCACCTTAATTATAATAACATTTTTATTACTTATTTAGTTTTGCATTTTTTCCAGCTTTCTTTTTGAATGCTCGCATTACATTATAGTTTAAAGTATGTCATTTTTAATGGTCTTGACTATTTTTTTATCAAAAAAGAACTTTTACATTTCCACTTTAATACTGAAAAGCTTTCATAAAAGTAAACACCGTTCACATACGTAGCAATAATATTGTAATATTGTATTGCAATACGCCATGCACGCCCCGCTACATGGCAAACACACTGGCTCGACGCGGCATTATGCTGGAGTTCTGGGCATTCCTCACGTTCGCTTTCAACCTCGCCGCGTAGCGGACCATCCGGTGCAGTCCTTCATCACTTTCGTCCACACAAAACTCATCAAACGCGTTTTCCAATTTGCCCAAGTTCACCGAGAGGGTTCCGTTTAAAGACCGGTTTATGATAGGTTGCAGCTTTTTACTGTCAACAAGATTGATTTTTTCGGGAACCCTTTTATTGAAATCGCCCTGAGACTTAAGAAAGCGTTTGATTCTGTCTTCTATAGGCAGCACAGAACTGTCCTCTTCAATTTGGGTGTTTTCGTCAATCTTCGCACCACGTCTACAACCGGAAGTCAGCCGTTCGAATCTCACAGATTTCTTTCTCTCAAGGAAAGGCTTTCCCGCTGAAGGCGACGTATTCATGGTACACGGAGAAAGGTTTCGAAAGTCAGGTGTATCGGCTGTAAGTGGCGGAAGCAGCGTCGTCAGTTCCGGGTTACGACTCGGCACGGTCATTCTAGGGTCGGCGGATTTCGATTCGCGCAGGTTGATTTCCGTTACAAAAGTTGGTCTCATCTCGGACGAGCCCAAAAAATCCGCCTCAAGCCTTGCCGGCGCCGACGATCTTCCGCCAAAACTCGACCGCCTTCTTTCCGCGACCGCCCTCCTCAGAATGATAGTGTTCCTCCGCTTTGAGTACTGCTCTTTCTGTCGCTCCATCAAGCGTTGGTCCGTCTTATAGCTACGTAAGTACGACTCCTTTTCCCGTTCGAGATTACTCTCCACCTGCTCGTACTTCGTCTTGAGTCCTTTGTGCTTGTTGTAGAGCAGTTGGGAGCGAGCAGGCGATATCATGAGCTCGATGTTGACGGTTCGATCCTGCCATGACAGATCATGCGTCTGTACGCAAAAGAGTGACATGCCGGAAACCAGTGATCAGCACTCGATGTTGTCTAAATTCGTCTTCAGGGACTAAGTCTGACAGAAAGAATAGTAAATGATATCAAGTTTTAATTAACTTGCTTGTTAAGTACACAAATGTGTTTGATAAAAACCGATGGAAATGTCGAACGTTTCATAAAATATTCATATTCAATTTATTTTGTATAATTTGGTAAACAATCGCTGATGTGTGAAACGCGGTCTTAAAGTACACGTATTCAACGTGTCGTACTTACCCTTTGAAAACCTTATGCTTAGGTCAACTATATCTAAGGTACAGAAAACATATATACTACTCAAAAATCGCTAAGGATCACTTGTTATAGTATGTGTAATTTGAAGTTCACTCTAGCTAGATTCAGCCAGCGTCACGCATCAATGATAAATCAATACATACAATAAAATCAAAAACACACATTCTAATATCAAAACCTGCAATATAACAATTTAGATGAACGAAATCCAAAATTGGAGATACAGTAATGTGAAAATAAAAAGTGATCCTTCGCAAATTTTGAGTGGTATATGTATCAAAGAATGTAAGTAAAATATCTCAATAAGTTTAGTCAATATCCATGTTATTTTAACATTGTGCTGGATATATTAGCAAACATTTCACTTTTACGTTTGAAAAAAAACAACATATTATCTGGTTGAAAAATCGTTACCTTTCGACATTAAAGTCACGAAAGACCACATAATAGCACTGGCACACAAACATAACATGTAAGCACGATACTTATTTTTCATAAAACATTTCTGCTGTACGAATGGGTCGTTTTTATCCTTGATCCGACACAGAATACGAAATTTATAGAACGCTTTAAATTAGTAAACAACAATAAAATCATACCTTAACTGTCCGACCGAGTCAATATATCCATTTAATACATCATTGTAGAAAACCCAGTGCTACTATGTCATTACGAACCGGTTGATAGGTAGTTTGTCGTTTCGACAGTCCACAGTTGCCTTTTTAATATATCGAATTAATACCACCTAACCTTTATCCTTTGAAATGAAAACGTTGTATCAAAGTAGATTAAAGGAATCATAGCACTTGAAAGTCCGTGACATGGGTTTAAATTAACAGAGGTTACATGGGTATTAAGTTCGTCCGACCGTATCAATTGTATACGAGCATTAATTAACAGATGTTACATTTGTATTTTAGGGCGTCCGACCGTATGTATTATATGCGAGCATTAATTAACAGATGTTACATTTGTATTTTAGGGCGTCCGACCGTATGTATTATATACGAGCATTAATTAACAGATGTTACATTTGTATTTTAGGGCGTCCGACCATATGTATTATATACGAACATTAATTAAAAGATGTTACATTTGTATTTCAAGGCGTCCGACCGTATGCATTATATACGAGCATTAATTAACAGATGTTAAATTTGTATTTTAGGGCGTCCGACCTTATGTATTATATACGAGCATTAATTAACAGATGTTACATTTGTATTTTAGGGCGTCCGACCGTGTGCATTATATACGAGTATTAATTAACAGATGTTACATTTGTATTTTAGAGGGTCCGACCGTATGCATTATATTCGAGTATTAATTATCAGATGTTACATTTGTATTTTAGGGCGTACGACCGTATGCATTATATACGAGTATTAATTAACAGATGTTACATTTGTATTTTAGGACGTCCGACCTTATGCATTATATACGAGTATTAATTAACATATGTTACATTTGTATTTTAGGGCGTCCAACCGTATGTATTATATACGAGCATTAATTAACAGATGTCACATTTGTATTTTAGGGCGTCCGACCTTATGTATTATATACGAGCATTAATTAGCAGATGTTACATTTGTATTTTAGGGCGTCCGACCGTATGTTTTATATACGAGCATTAATTAACAGATGTTACATTTGTATTTTAGGGCGTCCGACCTTATGCATTATATACGAGTATGAATTAACAGATGTTACATTTGTATTTTAGGGCGTCCGACCGTATGTATTATATACGAGCATTAATTAGCAGATGTTACATTTGTATTTTAGGGCGTCCGACCGTGTGTATTATATACGAGCATTAATTAACAAATGTTACATTTGTATTTTAGGACGTCCGATCATATGTATTATATACGAGCATTAATTAACAGATGTTACATTTGTATTTTAAGGCGTCCGACCTTATGTATTATATACGAGCATTAATTAACAGATGTTACATTTGTATTTTAGGGCGTCCGACCGTGTGTATTATATACGAGCATTAATTAACAGATGTCACATTTGCATTTTAGGGCGTCCGACCTTATGTATTATATACGAGTATTAATTAACAGATGTTACATTTGTATTTTAGGGCGTTCGACCTTATGTTTTATATACGAGCATTAATTAACAGATGTTACATTTGTATTTTAGGGCGTCCGACCTTATGCATTATATACGAGTATGAATTAACAGATGTTACATTTGTATTTTAGGGCGTCCGACCGTATGTATTATACACGAGCATTAATTAGCAGATGTTACATTTGTATTTTAAGGCGTCCGACCGTGTGTATTATATACGAGCATTAATTAACAAATGTTACATTTGTATTTTAGGACCTCCGACCATATGTATTATATACGAGCATTAATTAACAGATGTTACATTTGTATTTTAAGGCGTCCGACCTTATGTATTATATACGAGCATTAATTAACAGATGTTACATTTGTATTTTAGGGCGTCCGACCGTGTGAATTATATACGAGCATTAATTAACAGATGTTACATTTGTATTTTAGGGCGTCCGACCTTATGTATTATATACGAGTATTAATTAACAGATGTTACATTTGTATTTTAGGGCGTTCGACCTTATGTTTTATATACGAGCATTAATTAACAGATGTTACATTTGTATTTTAGGGCGTCCGACCTTATGTATTATATACGAGCATGTATTAACAGATGTTACATTTGCATTTAAGGGCGTCCGACCGTATGCATTATACACGAGTATAAATTAACAGATGTTACATTTGTATATTAGGGCGTCCGACCGTATGCATTATATACGAGTAATAACTGTCAGATAATACATTTGTATTTTAGGGCGTCCGACCGTATGCATTATATACGAACATTAATTAACAGATGTTGCATTTGTATTTTAGGGCGTCCGACCGTATTTATTATATACGAGTATTAATTAACAGTTGTCACAATTGTATTTACGGGCGTCCGACCTTTTGTATTATATACTAGTATTAATTAACAGATGTTACATTTGTATTTTAGGGCGTCCGACCGTATGTATTATATACGAGCATTAATTAACAGATGTTACATTTGTATTTTAAGACGTCCTACCTTATGTATTATATACGTAAATTACTTTACAGTTGATACATGTGTATTTTCGGGTATAACTGTTACTACGTTAGTGGAGGAATGAAATTATGAACTGTTTATGGAAGTTGAGTTCATATGCATCATCATTCCAAAAAGTTGTTTATTGGTCGATAAACAATGATTCATCTCTCGTTATTGCATTTTCTTTATACGGAGGATGCGATAATGATTATTTGTAATTGGGGATGAAATATGTGTGTAACTAGATGTAAATAATCTATTAGTGTAAATGTCCGCCTTATATGATATGTAATTGATTATAATAAATTATTATGATAGAGATGTTTATACTTAATGTATTACAACTCTTTACATTTTCGCATGAAAAGTTACATTTCTGGTTAACTGGCAAATTAGCAATTTGATATATATGAATAGCAATATATTTTTCCGCAAGAAAACGTAAAATCATAAACTGCAAACGTTTTCATCTTAACTGTCGCATGAATAATGCAATGTTATCTCTACGCTTGTATATCGAATAGTTATTGAGTACAGCATTTTGCCCTAAAAATCTAACTTCACCGTTGCCTATGACATCAAATACGTATTCCAGTGGTGTGCATATTTCGCGATATAAAAAATGGTTTCATGACAAACTTGTAACACTAAACACAACAAGTAAGCAAGTCACAAGCAAGAGTCATTATAGCTATGGATTGCAATACTTTTATTTTGCTGATATTGTTTCGTTTTGATAATGAAATTATTGAATAATGATTTATATTAAAAATATCATTTATAATTTTCCCGACTCTGACTTATACATTGTGACTTATTTGATAATCTTCAGAAGATTGTCGTCAAAACCCCGAAATCTATTCTCACAAAATTGCACATAGCTAACAAACTATATTTGTACAAATTGGTCAAAGGATAAATGTATGTGAGACACGTGTTTAAACCTACTTTAGACCACATAGTTCAGTTAGTTAAGCACGCGTTAAAACTCACATGTTATCCTATAATTATGTTAGAAACGTGTTAAAAAATACCGTGCAACTGTGTATAGGTCATTTTAAAGGGGCTTTAGCAAGAGTGTCCCACCTCCTACTTCATTAACTAGACTCGTACAATTTGGACAAATAACGAAGTTCCAAGTGTGAAGTTTTACATGAAATACAAAAAAAAAATCGGCTTGGCCTTGTTTGGAGCGGAGACTCGAGTAAACGGAGGAAATCCCATCTCTCCGGAATGGCAACCACCAATTAAACTCACATGCAACAGAAAGGGGTATTGAACCCGAGTCACCAAGGTGATACCCGCGTGTACCCGCCACTGCTCCGAGCGGTCCGGTGAGCAAACTAAATATGTACAAATTTTTGCTTTTTTTGGAACCTGAATACGTTCGACATTTATTTGATTGTCAAATAATGAAATAACAACATAATGGTCCCTTCAAATTTCTCAATTAGGGCAATTGGTCAATCTGTGATTATTTCTCTTTTAAAAGGCTACAGGAAATATTTGATTTTTTACAATAAAGGTGTAAGTACATCTGTTATACGAGGTTACATCCTCAGGTGAAGTGGGCTTACTATTACTCGGATTTTTATTAAAGTCTTATCGGATCATTGAATGGTTCACAGAAAACAAAGAGTTTAACTTAAGTCCAGCAAACTTGTATGGGAACTAGTTGGGAAACTTATAATCTATAATCCAATATCGGCAATGATTAATTGGCAATGGTCTTTAATATAGTTTGGCGTTTAACCGAAAAATAAATCAAATATAGTTATTTGCTTTTCGAAGTTCAAAGACCTTTTTTGCCTTGTTACCTATTAAAATGTTGATAAATAACGTGTTTCTTCTTTCATTAATGGACGGTTATTTTGTTTGAACAGCTTTTTGAGATGAAGGAACAAACTCGACTATTTGCCATGATAAATTTAAGTTTATAATGGAGACAAAATACAGAAAAAATATTCTTCCACCTTACTACAAGATGTTGAGAATTGTCGTCTTGTTGGCAATAATCATAAAAAAAACAATCGCTCTGTCAAAATTTTGATTACCGAAATGATCAAAACGGATTTTCATACTGATCCCCGCGCGGTGAATATTATTGTTTGCCAAGGCCTTTTTCTAGACGTTAGTCATAAATGGGTTAATATTACGTTAATACAATACGTCAAACTACGAACATATACAAACTTACTTGTTATATCAGTATAATGATATCCTTTGCAAATATACTTTGCTCCATGACAATATGTACGTTCCGATGTTTAGAAGTGTCCACTGATTACGTGTCCTAGTTGTTTTCATGTATTCGACCGTAGTTAAGAATGCAACAAGTATCGCAAAAGTAACAATCTGGCCTCACATATCCATTTGATCTAAAATAATGACATCAGTTTGCCAACACTCCTTCGCTAACAGAGTCCTATCTGGTCCTATCAATTATGTATGCTTGGTTAGATGTTCAATTTCTTTCCCAGCGCATTACAACTACAGTCACGAAATCATATACGGAGATTAAATGTAGGTTCCTCACGAAATTGTATTATCTTGGAAAAGTACTCACTGGTTTAATAACTTCAGGAACAACGCAGCGCCTATATGTTCTATGCGAAACCTGTGCATGCCTTCATCGACATTTCGTACTCTACCAATAAGAGTGTTAATTGCGAAACCAATTACGCGATATTTCATTAATTTTGATTGATTACAACTATAATTATTTGTATTCTTTAATCGGATCGTTTATTTTTTATCTAATGTTTATTACCGTCTCTGAAGTTGTAGGATAAAAAGTCAAGTGCGTATTTGTACAATAAAATCAATTATTTTTATTAATTTTATGGTCAGTGACGCACAACTTGGTTTTCATATTGAGAATTCAAACGGCCGCGTTTAAATAACTGAACATCGTTATTCAAACTAGATCACAATTGGTATATGAACGCATTATTAAATAGTGCAGCTATAACGATTTATCATTTTTAGTAATTGCTGATTTTGGAACAAGATATTTCGACTGCGCACTGACGCTATTACAAATGCTAACAGTAAAAAACAGTTAGTAACACGCCCTAGATTAAATAAGTCAACATAACGTTGTATTAGTAACATCTTTTACACACATTTCAACACATTAACAAAAAGGAAGATGTACTACTGATGCAATAATTATGTTTTCTCTATTCCTGGTATACGAGAACAAACGCTTATTTATGTTATTTTTACTGATATGTTAAATGTTTTGATTGAATATAAAGAACTGCTTTACGGATGAAAATGTAAAGATATGGATTTCAGGGAAAGCTATTAAGAATTGTTCGTCATATGTTCCAACAAGTCAAATCGTGTGTTCAGTCAATATAATTTTCATAATTATCACGTAGGCGTATAGTTAAGGCATGGACAGGTTATGTCCCTTTTGTTATTTTCTCTCTTTGTAGAGTTTTATTTAATGCTTAGTTATGAAAATTTGAAATTATTAGGGAAATAATTCACCGTTATTTTCCGTCCTAGGAAAACGGGGCTAAATGCAAGTGCGTAAAGTGTCGTCCCATATTAGACTGTGAAGTTTGCACAGGCTAATCAGGGACGACACTTTCAACTGTATTGTCGTTTAGAAGAGTATTTCTTTAAAAGAAAAAAAATCCATGACAGCGGAAAGTTACGTCCTTGATAAGCCTGTACCGGCTAATCTGGGACGACATTTCACGCCATTGCGTTAAGTCCTTTTTTCCCAGAACGAGGTTGATGTATAACACGGCTCATTAGTTCCTCTTGTCCTGATAGAGCGTGTCATCGGGCGGCTTGAGGAGAAGGTTGCACTTGTTGGTGACGCAGCAGAAAGTGCAGTCGAACTCCACCGTGTAGGCTCTCAGTTGAGAGAACTCCTGACACTTGTCGTTGTCCGACGTGCCCACGTACCAGTCCCGGTAGCACGTGTCGATGTTACCGCACCTAAATAGGTTACAATATACTGATGAATTCATATGTGCAGTGCTATTCTATCTTAAAAATCATCTTATAATAATAAAAATAATAATAATAAAAGCTTTATTTACAGAAGGTTACACTTTAAGACAATGACACATTATACATATTATGCAGATGAATCAATACTTTTTTACAATGTGGCCTTCTTAAAATAACATACACACATAGGTCTATAACAAGTAAAACATTAAAACAATATTTTCTTATACCTATATAATAATAAAAGCTTTATTTACAGAAGGTTACACATTAAGACAATGACACATTATACATATTATGCAGATGAATCAATACTTTTTTACAATGTGGTCTTCTTAAAATAACATACACACATAGGTCTATAACAAGTAAAACATTCAAACAATATTTCTTACACCTATAACAAATCTTTGGATGGTGTTTTTTTGGCTTTTGTAGAATGACTTTCGCTGCGCGTTTTTGTAAAACATTCACTTTTGTTAAATTGGTTTTATTAGCGTTGCCCCAGATCGTACAACAATAATCGAAATTGGTTAGAATATATGGCTTATGAAATAATTTCTTCATATCAAAAGTGAGATAATTTGATATCTTTTTTAGCAGAGATATTTTGCTGCATATTTTAGAGCATGTTTTATCAATGTGTACTTTCCATTGCAGATGTTTGTCGATATAAAGTCCTAAAATATTATGGCTAGTGACATTCTAAATAGAATTATTATCTATTTTTAGATTGAGGTTGATATTCTTATTTTTTTGTTTTGAGCAAATAAGCATGCATTTTGATTTATTGGGTTTATCATCATGTTATTGAGGGTGCACCATTTTTGTATGGAATAAAAATCACTTTGTAAGTTAGTCTGAATTTCGGAAGGATTGGCCCCTGTAGCATGTAGTGTCGAGTCATCAGCGTACAAGTCTATGTCTGATTGGTTTAGTAATAACCCTATATCATTTATATAAATTAGAAACAAGAGAGGGCCCAAAATAGAACCTTGAGGGACACCACTCTTAATAGTAAGATGGGTAGAAAAACTAGTCCCTAGTTTAACGCATTGTTGTCTTTGACTAAGATAAGACCGAAAAAGGGACAAGGTACCATCTGAAAAGATGTGAAGTTTTAGTTTGTACAACAGAAATCAATGATCTACTAAATCAAAAGCTTTTTTCAAGTCAATAAAAACAGAACCAATACAATTACCATTATCTACATCTTTTAGCCACTCATCAATGAGTCGAATCAGTGCTGTTTGGCTAGAATGATTTTCTCTAAACCCTCACTGATGTTTATTTAACACATTTGTTACACGAAATAATTCTTTTAATTCATTTGATAGATGTCTTTCGAATATCTTGGATATAGTTGGCAAAATTGAAATCGGACGATAGTTATAACAGTCCTCTCTGTCTGAGCCTTTATATATTGGTAGAACATAAGCTTCTTTTAACAAATCGGGGAAAATTCCTGTATGAATACTATTATTTTTTATCGAGGTTATTGGTAAAATAATATGCTCACCACAGTATTTTATAATATTTGCACCGATCCCGTCGATTCCCGTAGCCTTGTTAACATTTAAATTGCCAATTATTTTACTTATTTCGAGAGGGGCAATGTAATTTATAGAAAATTCATGCTGTTTTAAGGATTTGTCGAGATATAGCTTTAAATAAAAAAAGTTTTCTTCGTGAAATTTCAGCTTATCAACAATGTTTGATATGTTTGTAAAATGCTCATTTAAGGCAATTAGGATCCTACTTTTGCCCTCAACATACACACCGTTCACTAAAATTTATTTGGCAAATTCACTCCGCAGTTTTGATCATTGTCATTATTAGATATAATTTTCAAATTTTTCCAAATATGTGCCGTACTAGTACCATTTTTAACAGCATTGTTGTAATATTCTTTCTTGCTCTTGCGAATTAATGCCGTAGTTTTATTTCGTAACAGTTTATAATTGCCCCAGTCTTTAGTGTTGCGGAAATGATCTCTATCGCGCATACTTTTAATAACTTCTTGGTTTATCCATTTTGGCATATGTGTGCTTTTTATTCTCTTTTGCTTGTAAGGGGCGTGCTTTTTTAAAACGCTATTCAAAATTCTATATAAAGATTGAAGGGACATATTTGGATCGTGAACAGTTTCAATTAAATTTAGTTGCGAACTCGATATATCAAATTGGAAATCAGATATTACAAACTTTTTAAAGCATCTATATCTAATATTAGAGTGAGTGCCTTGTTTCGAGATTTTATAGCTAATTTTCCTTGTCATGCATACCGGATAGTAGTCGCTTATAGATATTTGTGGGACATAAGTAGTACTTACTCTGTCTGTTCGTTTAGTATATATATGATCAATTATTGAAGACGATTTATCTGTGACTCTGGTTGGTATGTTTACCAGTTGCACGAGGCCATGCTTTAATACAGTTTTTGACCACATTTTGCATTCATAGGACTTGCTGTCAGCAATGTATTTAAAATTGAAATCACCTAATATGTGATACTCAATGTTTAAACCCTCAAACTTATCAAGTAATGCATCAAATTTGTCTATCCATTTCTGCGTCTCATTAGGTGGACGATAGATAACATTTAATAGAAAAAAAATTGTGTTTTTAAAGCATATCTCAATACATACAGATTCAATCTCATCAGGCTCTAAGTCTGGTCTATGTTTGAATGGTGCATGGTTACCTATATAAAGCAAGATACCCCTTTTTTTACTTCTATCTTTACGAATGTATGTAAAATTCGGAATATTTAAGTTTACATCAGACAAATTTTTGTTTAAAAATGTTTCACAAAAACCAATAACATCCACATTACATTTTTGAGACAACAAAACGTACTTAATTTCATCAAGTTTTGGCAAAAAGTGTTGAATATTTAAACTTACGATATGAAGTCCCATTTTAGAAAATCTTGCTTAACCCATGGATGCCTAGCGTCTAGAAAAAAGGCCTTGGCAAACAGCGTAGACCCAGATGAGACGCCGCATGATGCAGCGTCTCATTAGGGTCTGCGCTGTTTGCTTAGATTTCTGTAAGAAATATTCTAAATATAGAAATAGATTTACTAGACATCCCTAATTTTGGAAATAAATTGATCCAATTTAGAAGGATGGGAGAGTCCAGTAGGCATAAATGGGTTAACTATAGGGCATTTTTCAGTTAGTGACATTCGATTTGTTATTCCCTGTGTGCAGGCAAAGCATTGATATCATGAAGAAATCACTATTATGTTTTATGTACTGGAAATCTACGCGAAGGCTCGCAACAATCAACTTAAACGTAGCCGGAAGTTCTTTCTTATATGTTGCATGTCATACCATTTGTTATTAACATAAACACCACTACCAATGTAAAAAAATGCCTTTTTATTTTCACAACCACTACCCATGCTTCCTGAACCACCAAATCGATAACTTCTAGAAAACCATAAAATGTACTTCTTCAAAGGTAGCCCTACAACATCTATATCAACTTCTGTCACATGCATTAAATTAATAGATCTTTGCAAATCTCCGTCTCTACGTTTTGTAAATTGGCGTATTTTATTACTTGTAAGTAAACGTTTTGTTCGAAGAAAATTTGTTTGGTTATCGATTATTTATTTATAAATGAACGTCAATTTTCACTAATCAACGGCTTTATTACTGAACCATTTAATGAATTGAGTAACCACGCACCGTTACGTTTTTCATTATTATGACCAAAGCCGGATCATAACGCTTACACACAGTACAAAATTAAACATAAATGAAACGATGAAAACGCGGAGCGTTTCCGTTCGGGTATAATGGTGTGCTTACCGCGTTTCAACATTATTACCCAAAGTATTGATATATGTTGTATGGAATCTATTAATAAAACGGTCAAATATTTTTCTGAAATTATTAAATACGTGGCTTATCTATTTTTCTATGTGCTATTTTGTTAACGATAAGCCTTTTATTCTCAACAAAAACTGTTTTAAAAATGCAGATTGGTTTACTGTAACTCTGCGCGAGTATTGTACTGTCAAGCACTAAGCCAATTTACAGGTGTTGGATCGTACGCAAGTCACTGGTTTGGCGTAAGTGAGAAAAATAGTAACTGGTGTTCAAAATGGCGGCAAACGGCTGATTTTTCAATGTTCTCGTGCGAACTTTCGGCAGGTTTTTACATTAACCATACTTATTCGACGTCATCTTTACGCGCAGGATGATCAACTGATATTTTTTCCACAACGGTGTTAATCTTGTAGATGCCTTATCAATATTGAAAACGTTATTGAAGACTTTATGGGCAAGTGCATGATTGTTTACTATTGACACGGTTCATTGTATGTGCATGTTTAGGTCATATATGAGGTTTTCTCAGCAGTTTTCGTGGAAAGGTGAACATAAAATATACCGGTATGCATCAAAATTCGAAAAATAAATCCCCATTTTCATAACCGGTGAGCATAGTAACCCCACTTTCCGTAACTGGTAAATACCTAGCATACAGCAAACTTGGTATTTACATGTTACACATTTCATTAGTTTTTTAAAATTTCAATTTATGCACATGTGTTTTGTTTCAGATTCCATATTGGCATCCTTCTAATATACCTAACTGTCATGGTAGATTAGCATGATGATGATCGTCCTGTTCACCAAGATGTGCATGCAAGTGAAAAATGCCCAAGGCAGCTGTGTACTAAATTTCATCTAGCAATTAATCTGAACACATTATGATAAGATTCTAGAACATGTGTTTCAGTCAGTACTGATTATATAGCAATTTAACCAAATATTACATGAATAAATACAGAATTAATTGTTTATTTTCAACTAATTTATGTAAAGTGAACATACGTATTTAATAAAACACACTGTTGAAGTTATATTTATTGTCTTTTTAACAAACATATGTTATGATTAAATGTAATGTTATCTCCCAATTTAGTTATTTGGTTTTTTAATTATCAGTATTAATACATTTGCCTTGTTACTTGCATACAACTTTTGTTTAATAAAAATCATTAAAGTACAAGCATTTAAGTTAAAAGTGTATTATTATTCAGTAGTTTTGTTTTCAGACTTGACAAGTATTAGTCGAAAGATTTGTTCCGATTTTAAGGAGCGAGGCTGTGTAAGAACTTGAATTCCATCGAAATACACTGACCTGGTTCTTATGCAGCAAGTTTAATATTTATTTTTTCATAATCAAAACAAAGTGTGTGTATTAATATTAGTGTATATTTATGGGTTTTGTTTTTGTGTTATTACTGATATTGATTATATGCATATATATGCAATCTGATTATGCATGTTAATAAAGCAGTGGTTTCATAACAAATCACAATTTAAACCCAATAATGCGTGTTTGTGGTCCATTACAGTTTCCTAAGTCTCCAATATCCTGTCCATATGTGTTTCTTTAGTATATCTTAAAGGGGCCTTTTCACGTTTGGGTAAATTTACAAAATTAAAAAAAAGTTTTCGTTTTAGTTATGATATTTGTAAGCAAACAGTAATATTAAACATTTGTCATGCTCGAAAATATCCATTATATGCATCTTTTGGCGATTAAAAACCTGAAAATTATAAAGCGTTGCAACGCGTAACGATTGAATAATTTGGAGAGTTCTGTTGTTGTCGTTATATTTTGTGATACTACGAGGATTGCTTATATAAAGTTTAAAATGCATCACTCATTGTATGATCATGGATGGCCGAGTGGTCAACGCGGTAGACTTCTAGTCCAGGACACCAGTGGTCAGTGGTTCGAACCCAATGGAGGGTACCGGTAACTTTTTTTCCTTTTTTTTTTAATTGAGTCTTGTTTTTTATTGGAGCATTTGGGATCCAATGTTTACATTTATCAATATAAAGCATTTAATGACAAACTTCAATACATGCCAAAATCTGTGAAAAGGCCCCTTTAATAAACACTACATTCATAATTACATTACATTATACTAAGCATACAGAGATTGCAAGTACACTAGTAATTCAGTATCAACTTCATAAACAACTAGAGCAATATTCACATGGTTTTGTCTGGTAATTTATGAATTTGCAAATCGGGCTAATTTGTAACATGAAATTTGCTTTATGCTCGTCATTTACCAGTTCCGGAAAGTGGGGTTACTGTGCTGACCGGTTATGAAAATTGGGGTTAATTTTCGAATTTTGATGAATATATTGCGATTGTCTGTCAGAAGCATCCTGGTGTTCAAACAAGGTAAGCTATGATGGTTCTTGAGTTCCTTTCGAAAACTGCTGAGAAAACCTTATATATGATTTCAAATGCACATACAATAAACCGTGTCAATCGTAAGCAATTCCGCACTTGCCTGTAAAGTCTTAAATAACTTTTTTTAATATTTATAATGCATCTACAGGATTAGCGATGTTAAATGTATCAGTAGATACTCCTGTGCGTAAGGATTATGTTGAATATGTATGGTTAATGTACAAACCGTTCACAAGTTCGCACGGAAACATCGAAAAATCAGTCGTTGACGGCTATTGTAAATAACAGTAACTATTTTCCTCACTTACGCCAGACCAGTAACTTTAGTAGATCCTCCCCTTGTATTTTATTTTGATCAAAATAACGCAAATAGGGTAGTTTAAATGGAACGTAAAGCCTCTTATAAAATAACATCGTAAGGAAATGTAAAAAAAAACAACACAAGTTATAGGAAAATAATGAAAGATATTGAACATCTGAAACGATGTAAACCCGAAGAATCTTGGATATACTTTAAAAGTTAACAACAATCCGATTATGCTGATATTTCTATTGATTCATTTAAAGATTGATTTGCTAATTTAAGTAATAATTTATCTAACTGCTACAATGAAGGAGCAGAATATGTGTGTAGACATCATGATTTAAATAATCTGGTTGTAATATTGAACTCGGCCAGCCTATCATCGTAAGTGAAATCCTTAGTGCGGTTGAATCACTCAATGGTAATACAGCTCCAGGCAATGACCTGCAATTAAATGAGTATTTCATGGAATGCTTGCTAGTCATTTTGTTATATGTGTAACGGGATTTTTAATTCAGGGTACTACCCAGAAAATTGGTCGGAAGGCTTGATTATACCACTACATAAAAAGGCAAAGAGGTTAATACTTACCTTGGTATTACACTTGTAAGATGCTGGTCCAACCTATATACTACAGTCTTAAATAAATGCGTAGAGAAGTTCTGTCCGGAAAATAACAGTATTTCGAATGCGAAATGATTTCGTAAATGGCGTCCCACAGTGATCCACTTTTTATTTTAATTCTCTTGTTCAGAAATACCTCAATGAAATAAGAGGCTCTACGTCATATACGTGGACATAATTAAATATTTTTTATTTCATTTATAGAAATGCACGTTGTTTAAAAAAATGTTTAAAAATGGTATTGATGTAAAACTGCTAGGAATTGTTTAAGACATGTTCCCAAAAAGTAAAATCTTGTGTCAAGGTATGCTCTTCTTATTCCGAATATTTTAATAACGCTGTTGGTTTACAACAAGGGGGATGATGCCACTTCTTTTTTTTCATTATATGTTGAACATGTAGGGCTTTATTTTCAGTGTAATTTTAATGCAGCCTTAACTATCGATGATTTAACTTTTATTGTGTATCATTCGCTGATGATATGGCTACTATAGGTAAAACTCCAGAAGAAACTCAGATGCACTAAGATCTTTTGTTTTCGTATTCCTTTTCAAAAAAAAAAATGTTCTTCGAAAACGCAGGGCGTGTTTAGCAAATGAAAACATACCTATAATAGCCAACCAATAGACGTAGTTGATGATTTAAATTATCTATGTATTGTTTTTAATTACATTGTGAGCTTGGGTAAAAACATTGAACATCTTAAAGGCAATAATATTCTTAAATGTTCTATTCTGTAAATGCAACAACATTGATCTTTAACCATCATCATTTTGTCAACTTTTTGATGCCTTTGTATCGCCAATACATAATCATTCGTGCGAAGTTTGTGGTTATACAAAATCTAAAGAATTTGAAGGAATAAACCTTAAATTTGGTTAGCGATTACAAAGAGTAAGAAGTTATGCGTGTTCTGCTGCAGTATACGGCGAATTTTGCAGATATCCACAATATATTCAAAGATACATAAGAATATTTAAATATTGGTTTGCGTACGTGTTAGAAAATTCCCAGTATCTTGATAAAAGCGCATTTTTCTCTGAATTTAAATGGCAGAGCCAGAGATTGTTTTAAACCATATTGGTTACACACACTTGAACGTCCAGAAATAATTTTTACAATGAATTTAAAATATCATTTGAATATGAAAAATACTTCAAATACAATTTTATTTTTAATCTGCCCATGTTAAACAGATATCAGAAAAAAACACATCAATCTAATTATCTCCAAACGGCCATCAGTGTATACATTCTAAAGCCTGATGTGCACTTGTTATCAAGAAGTTCTTATTAAGTGATCTGTTTTTGTGAAAGAATCTCTGTTAATTAGAAAGTTCATATTAAATGTTGTTCAGAATACCAGCTGAAATGTTATGTTCCGTGGGCTTGGTTGTTTGTTTGTTTATTTGATTGTTTTTAATTATATAATCCTCATAATGATGTACCAGTACCTGCACTAACACTGAGGTGAAATATAAATGTCTGCTTGTGTTTCCACATTTAATAAATATGTGTTATATATATATTATCAGCATAATGATCCATATCGTCTTTACAATATTAACCATCTTCTACAATTATATTCATATAAGGAATCAATTATTGGCGTGTATGTAATGCTTTTTTTCGCTTATGGGAGGAGAAGTTATTTTTGGATCAATGTATATATTTTTGTTTTAAGAATATCTTGCATAGTGGTGATTTTTTGTGTAAATTAGTGTAAAAAAGTACTGCATTTGTGCCTATTACATTTATTACAACATTTATTGCCAATAATGCAAAGCTAATTGTTTTAATTAATAACTGATCCACAACTGATCACAGGGGAAAGATCACAGGGACTGGGTAAATACGCGAAACTTTCTGGTTATGTATACAAACAAATGATATTTTGTATAAAAACAAAACATAATCAAAATATATTTATTTTGTTGTTTTTCTAATTTGCTTATTTAGTGGAGAATCAATGCAGTACGATATTTGACGACCTATCGCGCAAGCAAGTTTATTGGAAGGCGTAGTGGTACGAAAACGTACAATGTATTAGTTTATAAATAGACATATAATAACGATCGCTATACACAACTTCACCAAATAGCAGTACATTATACACTTATTTCATGGATGCGCGGTGAACAGTCAAAACTGTTTCCCAAGGTATCAGGGATGACTTTGGTACTGTTGCCCGAGGCCGAAAGGCCGAGGGCAACAGTTCCAAATGTCAGCCCTGATACCGAGGGACAACAATTTAGACTGTTCACCAAGCATCCATGAAATAAGTGTTTTATTACCTGATAAAATTTCCAACATAGAAATAACAGCAAACTAAATTTTTATTTACACACAACAGTAATCGATAAAATAAATAATGTTGACGGTTTAACTGTAAAATGACGTCATTTTTTTGACGAAATGACGTCATTATTCCAGCGGGCAACAGTCCAAACTGTTGACCGGTCAACAGTTCGATGTTCACCGGTAACAGTTTAAAACATTGCAAATTTCTTTTTCGACGAGAAAATAGCAAAAAATAATTAATTATCATTTATATAAGGCATCAGGTAATAAAAGTGAATGTCAGCCGGAATAGCTCAGTTGGGAGAGCGTTAGACTAAAAACGTTTACGCAACAGTCATCTAAAGGCCCCCGGTTCAATCCCGGGTTCCGGCACGAACGGGACTGTTCGGCGGCTGACAATTTTTTCAGTCAGGTTAATAAATATAATAAAGCTTTATTTTATGTAGACATTTTAAAATCCATTTGACTACAATTTGACATTTTTATTAACATTAATGGATGCAACGTGGTGACAACGTTAATTAAAATTTCTTACATCACTTAAATATCTTTTTAAAAAATACACGTGTTTTTATATTAACAAATAAATGCAAACAACACATCTATTATCCATGTATTTTTATGGTTGTCTATCATAGGCCTATCCCTACCACATATAGAGCGCGAAGCGCGACACGAATTATTGATCGTAACAATGAGCTGCGATAAAGGAAGCAGCCGCTTATCAAGAAGGAGCTGTGTCCCAGCAACCCGTTTTCCTAGAGTCAAGCACTCCTCGGAGTTTTTTTTAAGAACCACATATAGAGCGCGAAGCGCGACACGTTTTCTATCCAGGTGGTATGGGCCCTATAGCATTGTCCGACCATTACGTCCATAGTTATCTTCCTTGGAATTTGAGAAATTTTGAAATCCTTGTTCATAGTCCAAAATTTTCATCCGATTGTTCCCAAACTTTCACAGGGTTTTTTATCAATGAGGACCCAACCCAAACTCTATATGAGCAATATCGGACCATAAGTCCAGAATTATGTCTCTTTGAATTTGAAAATAAAAGTGAAAAACTGCTTGGTTAGGTGATTATGTCAACACTTTTCATCAGATTCTTTCCAAACTTACAGTGTCTTCATATCAATGAGCATTTTTACCTCATTTAAAATGAGAAACATCGGGACAATAAGTCCAGAATTTTTTTCTATTAAATTTGACAAAATTAACAATTTCCACTTGTTTAAAAGATTTCACAACTTTCGCCTGAATCTTTCCAAACTTGTTAAGTGTTTTTATATCAGTATTACTCGAACCCCATTAAAAATGATGAATATCGGAGCAATAAATCTATTATGATCTTTTACTGAATTTCAAAGTATTGTGAAATGCAGCTTCTTTATACAATTTACAGTTTTCATTCATTTTTGTTCAAACTTTTACAGTGTTTTCATATCAATGAGTACTCAACCCCTATCGTAAATGAGCAACGTAAGAATAAGTTCAGAATCATCTCCCCTTGAAGTTGAGAACAATATGAAATTACGCTTACAAGATGAAGCAGATATTTTAAAACCTACACAGTTCTGTTCCATTAATAAAACTGCACACGGATACCAGTAAAAAAAGGAAACCAATGTAAATAAAATGAACTATGAAATATTTGGGAGTTACAACACAAAATCATAGATAATGGTTATTTGGGGGTTATAACACAACATCATAAATAATGGTTATTTGGGGGTTATAACACAAAATCATAGATAATGGTTATACCAGTATCTTTTTCTATTTTGTTTAAAATAATCGGCAAATATATTTATATTCACAGTAGAAAAAAAATTGTTCCATGTAACTTCGTTGAGTGCCTTTTACACTGAAATTCCATAGGCGCTCGATGTCAATGTTTATATTTATTATTATTATTTTATTATTATTATTTTGTTTTTAGTTACCCGTTATGACGCATACACATACTAAATCAATACAAATCTTCCGACTAAACGTCTGCTTAAAAAAAGTTCGACTATGTACATAGAGAATACTAGGTTAGCGTTGAATACAGAGAAGTTTATGTTGCGAGGCTTAGAACGCCGGAAGCGCGAGCCTTGGCGAGCGCTTTCGGTGTTCGAGCCGAGCAACATAAACTTCTCTGTATTCAACGCTAATCCTAGTATTCTATTTATCCCATTTGATTTTTTCAACGTGACATTTAACATAAATAGATCTAATAACCTTAACAATAATTTTAATTCAGTCATAAAAGCGCTTAAAATCTAACAAATGTAACCATGCGTAGTGATATACATGTATTTGTTCTGGTACGCAAAATAGTCTTTAAACAATTCACACACAAACTGTAAAACAAGTAAAAAATATCACCATATGCCTACATTCAATTTTACGCAGTATGCGAATTTTAACACATTACGACCGCGAAAAGAAGATTTTACTTTACTATAATTCATTTTATTTTCGAAAGAAAATGATCAAATCCAATATGGCGGCGATTGCTCCTGACAAAATGCTGTCGATGTCAACATACATGTACACCATCGACGACCTAGTTCTGGCTACCATAACTTTATGTCGCTTTTTATGATTTTTGACTGGCGCGACTTTGTACAGGTCTTTCAATACTAAATAAACTGTACGCTGAAGTTTCTTTAGCTATCGAAGACCTTGACAATTTTGACGAGTAAACAGACAATTGCAGCGACTGACACTTTATTTGACAAAATATACAGGGCAATACGTTTTCCGACTTCGGACGAATTTAAGGACGCGCAGAACGTGTTTTTTATAAAATGTTATGGGTATGCCGTGTGTGATCCGATGCATCAATGGCGCCCATGTTAAAATCATTTCCCCGAGAACAGGGAACGACAAAAGTACAAACAAAAATCAAAACACGTAAGAACTAGTATCTTACCTTTAATTATCCTTTAAAATCCATCTAATAATCCATTTAACTCAATAATTGACGATTTTGCATCTAGGGTCTTTAATAATTATTTTAGCATAGTTAAATAAAGACCCTTATGCCATTCTATCACTTTATTCAAATGAGTTTATGAACGCGATAAACTTTCTTCTTCGTCACACGCTACGTCATGTACTCTACATTACTGCTGTTCAAATGAACCGGAGCAGTTTATCTAATAATAGCCGTTGGTAAACTCGGTTGCATTTGCAGATTTCTGCATACAAACATAATTATGTTTAAACTTGCACAATGTTTTATTTATCTATGGTAAATGCCCTTATTGTACGAGAAAATAATTTAATATATAAATACACAAAGAATGGAAAACATTCCAGTACACAACAGATAAATAAGTAGAAAATACCCGTGTACAAAATGGGACGTTCCCAATTCCAGTGTGGTGCTATTTTTACCATCTTATACTTTACACAGCTCTATGCCTAACGTGAATTAAATAGGAAAGCAAACATAGCAGATTATTCATGAACTGTGCGATATGTGTATGGCTTGTTGTACATTCTTAATATTTAAGTTAAATGTCAAAAGTATATGCTTTGGTTATAAGCAATGCACATTACACGAAATAAGGAAAATGTGATCAATTGACAATTCAGATATGTCGACATACAGTACATGTAGAAAAAATGTGAAATAAGTCGCGTTTATAATAAATCGTCAAAAAAATGAGGAAAATGACGCAACAAGTATGCCATTTTATGACGCCATCAATCAGCTGATTCATTATACGGATGGCGAAAAATTATGTCATATGACTAGTTTTAAAGGTTGAAGGTCGTATAATTTTGAAGCTTAAGTTTTGTCGACTTTGTTATAAATAAAAAAATAACAAAACAAAAATCGTGTAATTTCATATTTTATTTCAACATTTCTTTTGGTGAATATGTCAGATATATGTTTTTCTGCAAAATGTGCACATTTTCTTCTAATGGGTGACCTTAAAATTCGATCAATGAACCAAACAATATCGACCTAATTTTAGCGCATATCGCATGACGTCATTTAAAAAGTAGTCCGTGCACGCGACAGGTATATTCCACAGTGTTGAATACAAGCAAGTATATCCCACAACGTGTTATACCGTCAATGTCGCTGTGAAAATGGGATAAATAGAAATTGACAAAGTAAATCACTCGCCATTTTCTGAAGCAACGGAAGTGCATCATTATGCATAATTAAATCGCTGTCACCCCGCTCCCTTATTGAAATGCGCTTGCAGGCCGGGAACCTCGCTCTGTCTCTACCTACTTTCAGTTTCAACAGAAACATCCACAGACGATTCGATAAATCCTTGTAACTATTGTTTCACTTAATTAATGGGGCAATCAACAAAATATATTGTATATTGCATACACATGAATCATTCCTTACCAATTGTTTAACTTGATTTCGTCTGCATGGTGATTTCCAGATAAAAAATCAGCTAGTCAAAAATCAAATCCGGCGCTTAGTTGCTGTTATTGTATAATGAGCGAGGTTCCCGGCCTGCGCGCGCATTTCAATAAGCGAGCGGGGTGACAGCGATTTAATTATGCATAATGATGCACTTCCGTTGCTTCAGAAAATGGCGAGTGATTTACCTTGTCAATTTCTATGTACATAGTCGAACTTTTTTTTAAGCAGACGTTTTGTCGGAAGATTTGTATTGATTTAGTATGTGTATGCATTATAACGGGTAACTAAAAACAAAATAATAATAAATAAAAAAAATAATAATAAATATAAACATTGACATCGAGCGCCTATGTGAAATTCCCGACGCCCTTTGATGCTTTGCATCAATACTTATCTTGTATCTATTCTTATACAGATGTGAAATGTACATCCGATTGCTACACTTGTTGCTCTAGTTAATCTATGCAAACAAATTCACCATCCATCCATCCATCCATCCATCCATCCATCCATCCATCCATCCATCCATCCATCCATCCATCCATCCATGCATGCATCCATGCATGCATCCATCCATGCATCCATCCATCCATGCATGCATGCATGCATCCATCCATCCATCCATCCATCCATCCATCCATCCATCCATCCATCCATCCATCCATCCATCCATCCATCCATCCATCCATCCATCCATCCATGCATCCATGCATCCATGCATCCATGCATCCATCCATGCATTCATGCATCCATCCATCCATCCATCCATCCATCCATCCATCCATCCATCCATCCATCCATCATCCATCCATCAATCTATCCATCCATCCACCAAAACACCCACCTACCGACCCACCCACCCACCCACCCAAATCCCTCCGTCCCTCCGTCTCTCCCTCCCTCACTCAAACCGTCCGTCCGTCTGTCCATCCATCCATCCATCTATCTATCGTTATTATTATTAGCATAATCATCCACATGGTATGTGAAAGATAATCCACTCTCCATTTTGTCCCATAATTTTAAATATTATAATAATTGATTGCCATCCTCACAATAATATTGTTTAATTATACGATCGTTTCCAACCACTATTATGTTTTATTTAATATTTTGTGTACACTTCATTTTACTGTATAATCACTTTCTAACATGTATGTATAATATAGCATAGCTACGCCAGACGATGAACTTTGTACTAGTCGTTATACAGTTGTGTTCTGTTCTGTTAAGGTAGCGGATATGTTGCTGTGTTGCTGCTGCTATTGGCTGTGCTGCTGCTGGTTGCGCGTTGTTGATTGTGACATTGCACGTGGTGATGGTATATGGTGTGCTAATAGTTTATGGTAAAATATGGTTTAAATATGTTTCTAGTTCAAGACGTTAAAGTACTCACGTTCTGTTGACAGACCGCGTACCGTCGACCCTGTTATGGATCGTGTTGATGCAGTAGTTGTTCGGCGGGTTACACTGCACTATGCGAGTCAGCTGCTCACAGATTTCAGGCGGTCCCATGCACACTGCGCACTGGGCTGAAACGCAACCGGTGAAATATATTTATTGGGGATATCGTCCATTTGATAAGCCAATTGGCTTTCAAAGTTGAAGTGACGATATGACAATTTTACTGGTTACCAGGTACTTGTTTTATGGCGAATAGTGCTAGATGTGGGATACGTTTCGTTGCGCCCCTGTATCTTTTTGTAATTTGTTGACACCACAAAAATTAGACTTAACATCTACTAAGTATGTTGTAATTCTTAATTCAAATGAATGTGTATGTTTGGGCGCAGCAAGGATTTAGACTTACGTTGTAAAGCGAGTGATTACCTCTAGACAAAAGTGTATCACTTAGCAGAAATTTAGTGGAATCGACAAGTACAAAATCGATACTGAGTGTATCTGTTTAAATCGTTTAGTCCGTCAACTTAGTTTAGTAGTTGCACCCGTACATTTGTGTTTGACAAATGAGCCAACCAATTGGGCAGTGTTCATGGAGAGCCAAAATGAAGAGCGGCGGTCTTTATTCAGTGAAATGTTTATTTTGCAATTTTTCTGAGGAGTTGTTATTTTATTGATGAATTTTTACAATTTGGTCGAAATAAATATTTTGTTTCATCAATGTCTTTTTACTGTGTTTGCTTAACCAAACACTGTTAAAATATGTCTCCGGAATAGAACAGTAACCTCGGGAACCATAATTGGTGAATGCAAGTCAAACCGTCCACAAGTTTAACCAGCCGCAAAAAAGTTAAAATGGCATCATTGTGTGAGAAATAAATTTAGACAGGCCGCTTTTTTAAACAGCAACATAACTATAAGCAATTTATACACTGTATGGTTTATTGGTAACATTTATTTATCCATTGTTGAGTTAAATGAAAAAGTAAAAAAAAAATGAGGTGCGATGTTTGGCTGCATTGTGTAATGGAACATAAAATGCATGCGACACTTTTTAATTTGGATTATGCTGAGTGATTATATTTAGATTTAAGATTTCTTGGTCATCATTATTGTATGACTTTAATTTTTGTTCTGGTGTCAAGGTGAATTTTAGGTTCGATGGACCGGGTGTACTCATAAACTTTGTTTTATGTATATATGGTGTTAAATGTACACATATCATATTTTACTTAATTTTCTGACCTTATTATTTATCCCATTTAATTTAGAAAATGACTATATAATCGAATCGTTTAATTGCCTCCCAAATACATGGATTTGATATAAATTTCCTTTGTTAAAGTTGTTCCTAAATTCCACGTTTCAAGCTGAGATGGTCGAAATCAATCTATGTGTCCACCCCAACACTCTTCTACCGATTAAAGCGTTTTCAAATTATCTTGTTTATATATTTAATATCTTGCATTTAGTGGAATACAGGCAAAGTTTCATTTCATTTTTCGAACTGATGGGATGATGGTACATACATATGACTGAGATTTGCACCAACAGCCCCTTGCATCAAATGATGTAGCTACGTTTACAACGTACACATTATGACACAAATAACAACCAGTAATGTATATCTTTATATCAGAAGTTGGGATTCCTTTGTCAAACTACTGTTCGACCTTAAAACAGTCCAACTGGCACTTATTCTTTTACTTCCTTAATGTCGTGTTCCCATTTGTCACCTTTTACAAAATAAAAAAAATAATTGGTTACTTGTGTCGCAACATATACTGCAAAATTCGCAATCAATCGCTTTCTCATATCCGATGTAAGCAATGCATTTAGATCAAGCTGAAAGCAAGGGTAGTAATCGTTGGTTCAACTCGTATGTAATATGTATGTCATGTGTGCGTTTGAGAGATAATTTAGCCAACACTAAAGGAAAGGACAATGACGAAAAAGTTCGTTTTTTTTTGTTTTGTTTTTTTTTAACTGTCAGCTAAGCAATTACCTTTTCAAAATCCTTTTCAGTTTAGAAGTTGTTACATAATTATATACATACGGACTTAAAGGGGCCTTTTGACGTTTTGGTAAATTTACAAAACTGAAATAATTATTCCAGATTCGCAAATTTTCGTTGTTGTTCTGATATTTGTGAGGAAACAGTAATACTGAACATAAACCATACTCCAAAATATCCATTTTATGCATCTTTTGACGATTTAAAAACCTGAAAATTATAAAGCGTTGCAACGCGAAACGATTAGATAATTTGGAGAGCTCTTTTGTTGTCGGTATATTTTGTGAAACTGCGAGGATTGCTAATATAAAGTATAAAATACATCACTCATTGTATGGCCGAGTGGCCTAAGCGTTAAACTTTTACTCCAGGGTTCAGTGGTTCGAGTCCAGTTGAGGGTTACTTTTTTCTTTCTTTAATTGTATTCTTGATTTTTACTGGAGCTGTTTAGATCCAATGTTTACATTTATCAATATAAAGCATTTAATGACAAACTTCAATACATGATAACATCTGTGAAAAGGCCCCTTTAATTGTGCAAGTTATAATCTGTCATTCCATGCAAACATTCTAAATAAAAATGCCGCACACGAGAATAAAAACTCTAAGCTATGGTGCCGGCTATGTACATACTTGCTACATGAGGAAGGGTGTAATGTCCCGGGGCGGGAGGTGTCGTGGTCCTCCTTGTCGTGGATGACGACGAAGGCATTACCGTCGTATGAACACTAGGCTGCGTACTGTTAGTTATTGTTGAAATGCCTCGTGTAGGTGCGGGATGCGTGTGGGGTATCACGATGTGATGGGTTGGAGGTATCAGCTCTGTGGTCTGCGTGTTCGGAGTTGAATTGTTTAAAGCTGTATCCAGAGCTGTGGTCTGCGTGATAGCAGGTGTTCCCAGAGTTGTCGTCTGCGTGATAGCAGGTGTACCCAGCGTTGTCGTCTGTGTTGTAGCAGGTGTACGCAGCGTTGTCGTCTGCGTGATAGCAGGTGTGCCCAGAGTTGTCGTCTGCGTGGTAGCAGGTGTACTCAGAGTTGTAGTCTGCGTTGTAGCAGATGTAACCGACGTTTTCGTCTGCGTGATAGGATGTATACTCAGCGTTGTCGTCTGTGTTGCGCTAGCTGATGCCGTTGTAATTTATAGATCGACACAAGTATGACACTAATATCATAAAACTATAAATAATTGTATGTTGTTGTAAAGTTTATTTGATATTATTCAAATAACTAGAATATATTTAAAATAAAAGATATCATGCAAAATGAGGAAATTAGCAAATGTCATGATTCATAAATGGAATAACTGCATTGTATATATTCTGAATAGGAACTAATATCATCATCGGTCAGTTAATTGACAATTTACACAAACTTACGATCGAAATCGATAGTGTTCTGAGGCACGGGTTGTGTATTGCACGGGCCACGCATGCCCGTGCCGTTGCAGCAAAACTGACACAGGCGCTCTGTGCCAGGGGCGAAACTTGGGGTACCGGGAATTCCATGGAATTCGCATGGATCAGCATGCAAGTGAGAGTGGTCGTATAGGCATTCATACCTGCTCGAGCATCTGGAACAGTCAGGTACATGTCATGGTGTGTGGACCAGTATGCTGCTAACAAACCAAATGCATGTAGTGTGTTACCTTAACGTTTCCAAACGATATGAACAGAGAGTCAACAAGGTGTAACATTCTGACTATTTATGTAATACCGATCTTAAATTACTGTATGTTTAACGTATATTATCTACTTTCATCTAAGTATCAATTTAATGCATCTTATACAGCTTGTATGAGAAAGGCAAACAGAGGGGAAAAAAAAAGATATTTTTAATGTATTTTATTCAACTCCACGCAACCGTTGAATACGTCGCGCTCTGGTAGAACGGGGCTCAACGCATTTGCGTCAAGTTTCTTTCCAGATTAGCACTAGCACAGGCTTATCAGGGACGACACTTTCCGCATAAACTGGTTTCATCTTACAAGAGAGTTCATTTAAACGAAAAATACAGAGAAACGTAATATATCGTCCCTAATTAGCTTGTGCGAACTAAGCAGGCTAATATGGAACGACAATTAAGGCGTATACTTAAGCTCCGTTTTCCCAGAGAGAGGCTGAAATGTTTTGCAAATTTGTATGATTATGACTACCCTTTTTTGATGATGCTGAAGTTGCCGTAATCGTCCACGAGTAGCACGTTGAGGCAGAAGGATTCGTAGGCATTACACGTGACCACCGAGCTGGGAATCTGACCACAGCTGGCTCCGTCACACTCCTCACACTCTGTGAACAAGCGTATGACAGAGGTCTCACATATGACAGTTAAGTTCGCACGACATAGGTCTCACATATGACATTTAAGTTCGCACGACATAGGTCTCATATATGTCAGTTATGTTCGCACGACATAGGTCTCATATATGTCAGTTATATTCGCACGACATAGGTCTCATATATGTCAGTTATGTTCGCACGACATAGGTCTCACATATGTCAGTTATGTTCGCACGACATAGGTTCGCATGATAGAGGTCTCACATATGACAGTTAAGTTCGCACGACATAGGTCTCATATATATATATCAGTTATGTTCGCACGACATAGGTTCGCATGACAGAGGTCTCACATATGTCAGTTATGTTCACACGACAAAGCTCTCATATATGTCAGTTATGTTCGCACGACAGAGGTTTTATATATGTCAGTTATGTTCGCATGATAGAGGTCTCACATATGTCAGTTATGTTCGCTCGACAGAGGTCTCATATATGTCAGTTATGTTCGCACGACAGAGGTCTCACATATGTCAGTTATGTTCGCACGACAGATGTCTCATATATATCAGTTATGTTCGCAAGACAGAGGTCTCACATATGTCAGTTATGTTCGCACGACAGAGGTCTCACATATGTCAGTTATGTTCGCATGACAGAGGTCTCACATATGACAGTTATGTTCGCACGACATAGGTCTCACATATGTCAGTTATGTTCGCACGACAGAGGTCTCATATATGTCAGTTATGTTCGCACGACATAGGTCTCACATATTACAGTTATGTTTGCACGACATAGGTCTCACATATGACAGTTATGTTCGCACGACAGAGGTCTCATATATGTCGTTAATGTTCGCACGACATAGGTCTCACATATGACAGTTATGTTCGCATGACAGAGGTCTCACATATGACAGTTATGTTCGCACGACATAGGTCTCACATATGTCAGTTATGTTCGCACGACAGAGGTCTCATATATGTCAGTTATGTTCGCACGACATAGGTCTCACATATTACAGTTATGTTTGCACGACATAGGTCTCACATATGACAGTTATGTTCGCACGACAGAGGTCTCATATATGTCGTTAATGTTCGCACGACATAGGTCTCACATATGACAGTTATGTTCGCACGACAGATGTCTCACATATGTCAGTTATGTTCGCACAAGAGGTCTCACATATGTCAGTTATGTTCGCACGACAGATGTCTCATATATATCAGTTATGTTCGCAAGACAGAGGTCTCACATATGTCAGTTATGTTCGCACGACAGAGGTCTCACATATGTCAGTTATGTTCGCATGACAGAGGTCTCACATATGACAGTTATGTTCGCACGACATAGGTCTCACATATGTCAGTTATGTTCGCACGACAGAGGTCTCACATATGTCAGTTATGTTCGCACGACAGATGTCTCATATATATCAGTTATGTTCGCAAGACAGAGGTCTCACATATGTCAGTTATGTTCGCACGACAGAGGTCTCACATATGACAGTTATGTTCGCACGACAGAGGTCTCATATATGTCAGTTATGTTCGCACGACAGAGGTCACACATATGTCGGTTATGTTCGCACGACAGAGATCTTACATATGTCGTTATTTTCGCATGACATAGGTCTCACATATGTCAGTTATGTTCGCATGATAGAGGTTCCAACATATGTCAGTTATGTTCGCACGACAGAGGTCTCACATATGTCAGTTATGTTCACATGACAGAGGTCTCACATATGTCAGTTTAGCTCGCATGAAAGAGGTCTCACATATGTCGTTATGTTCGCACGACAGAGGTCTCACATTTGTCAGTTATGTTCGCACGACAGGGGTCTCACATATGTCAGTTATGTTCGCATGACAGAAGTCTCACATATGTCAGTTATGTTCGCATGACAGAAGTATCACATATGTCGTTATGTTCGCATGATAGAGGACTCACATATGTCCGTTATATTCGCACGACAGAGGTCTCACATATGTCAGTTATGTTCGCATGATAGAGGTATCACATATGTCAGTTATGCTCGCACGACAGAGGTCTCATATATGTCAGTTTTGTTCGCACGACAGATGTCTCACATATGTCAGTTATGTTCGCTCGACAGAGGTCTCATATATGTCAGTTATGTTCGCACGACAGATGTCTCACATATGTCAGTTATGTTCGCTCGACAGAGGTCTCACATATGTCAGTTATGTTTGCATGATAGAGGACTCACATATGTCCGTTATGTTCGCACGAAAGAGGTCTCACATATGAACGCTATGTTCGGACGACAAAGGTCTTACATATGTCAGTTATGTTAGGACGACAGATGTCTCACATATGTCAGTTATGTTCGCATGACAGAGGTCTCAAATATGTCAGTTATGTTCGCATGACAGAGGTCTCACATATGTCGTTATGTTCGCATGATAGAGGACTCACATCTGTCCGTTATGTTCGCACGACAGAGATCTTACATATGTCAGTTATGTCCGCACGACAGAGGTCTCACATATGTCGTTATGTTCGCATGATAGAGGACTCACATCTGTCCGTTATGTTCGCACGACAGAGATCTTACATATGTCAGTTATGTCCGCACGACAGAGGTCTCATATATGTCCGTTATGTTCGCATGATAGAGGTTCCCACATATGTCAGTTATGTTCGCACGACAGAGGTCTCACATATATGGCAGTTATGTTCGCATGATAGAGGTTCCCACATCTGTAAGTTATGTACGCATGATAGAGGTTCCCACATATTTCGGTTATGTACGCATGATAGAGGTCACCACATATGCCATTATGTACCCATGGTAGAGGTTCCCACATATGTCAGTTATGTTCGCACGGTAAAGGTTCCCACATATTTCAGTTATGTACGCATGATAGAGGTTCCCAAATAAGTCAGTTATGTACGTATGGTAGAGGTTCCCATAAATGTCATTTATGTACGAACGGTAGAGGTTTCCACGTGTCAATAATGTATGCATGGCAGAGGTCACCACATATGTCATTATGTACCCATGGTAGAGGTTCCCACATATGTCAGTTGTGTACGCATGATAGATGTTCCCACATATGTCGGTTATGTACGCATGATAGAGGTCACCACATTTGTCATTATGTACCCATGGTAGAGGTTCCCACATGTGTCAGTTATGTTCGCATGATAGAGGTTCCCACATATGTCAGTTATGTACGCATGATAGAGGTTCCCACATATGTCGGTTATGTACGCATGATAGAGGTTCCCACATATGTCAGTTACGTACGCATGATAGAGGGTCCACATATGTCAGTTATGTTCGCATGATAGAGGTTCCAACATATGTCATTATGTACCCATGGTAGAGGCTCCCACATATGTCAGTAATGTTCGCATGGTAGAGGTTCCCACATATGTCAGTTATGTACGCATGATAGAGGTTCCCACATATGTCGGTTATGTACGCATGATAGAGGTTCCCACATATGTCAGTTATGTGCGCATGATAGAGGGTCCACATATGTCAGTTATATTCGCATGATAGAGGTTCCCACATATGTCATTTATGTACGCATGATAGATTGTCCATATATCTCACTTATGTTTGCATGATAGAGGTTCCAACATATGTCAGTTATGTACGCATGATAGAGGTTCCCACATATGTCAGTTATGTACGCATGATAGAGGTTCCAACATATGTCAGTTATGTACGCATGATAGAGGTTCCCACATATGTCAGGTATGTACGCATGGTAGAGGTTCCCATATATGTCAGTTGTGAACGCATGATAGACGTTCCCACATATGTCAGTTATGTACGCATGATAGACGTCCCCACATATGTCAGTTATGTACGCATGATAGATGTTCCAACATATGTCAGTTATGTACGCATGGTAGAGGTTCCCACATATGTCAGTTATGTACGCATGATAGAGGTTCCCACATATGTCAGTTATGTACGCATGATAGACGTTCCCACATATGTCAGTTATGTACGCATGATAGAGGTTCCAACATATGTCAGTTATGTACGCATGATAGACGTTCCCACATATGTCAGTTATGTACGCATGATAGAGGTTCCCACATATGTCAGTTATGTACGCATGATAGACGTTCCCACATATGTCAGTTATGTACGCATGATAGACGTTCCCACATATGTCAGTTATGTACGCATGATAGACGTTCCCACATATGTCAGTTATGTACGCATGATAGAGGTTCCCACATATGTCAGTTATGTACGCATGATAGACGTTCCCACATATGTCAGTTATGTACGCATGATAGAGGTTCCCACATATGTCAGTTTTGTACGATTGTTCAAATACGTTAAAATGGTGTGTCTATATTCAATTTATATTTTTTATCAATGATTGTTGTTAAATAACTGTAATTTTAACACGGCACTCTCTTATCTTTTAATAGAGAATGAATTATGGTTGCAAGACTGCCCATTTACTACGCAAAAAAGTCCCGAACCTGTGCGCATTCCTCGCGCTTTGTAAACAGGCGGAAAATAGAGGTTCCAAATTTAAAACAATTCAAAACAAATTCTGGAATTGTCATAAACATATTGCAAACATCTACCTAACATTCAAAAATGGGTTTCATGTTAAATCTTATTATTATTATCAACATGAAAATAATGCTCTATGCTCAACCTATACATAAATTATTTATAGTGTTGTTTTTTACATAAATTGAACACTTAACAGTTCCGTAACAACATGAATGATTTCAGCGCTTCACTTTAAAATAGCTTGGTTTGGCCACGATTAATTACAAGAAAACGCTAAGCTCACGAGTGGTTTGGCTGCTTCCGGTTGAAGGGCTGGACGTAGTTGAAGGGCTGCTCGTAGTTGAAGGGCTGGTCGTTGTTGAAGGGCTGGTCGTTGTTGAAGGGCTGATCGAAGTGAAACCTGAAAGAAACACACAACATACACATTTTCAAAGGAAACAAAGTGAATTTAGTGTCCGCCTTGTGGTCAGGAAGTCCAAAACTCGATCCTCACTCTCGGAGAATCACAATACACCAATATTTGAGCCTTGTTCTGAGAAAACTGGGCTTAATGCATGTACGTAAAGTGTCATCCCAGATTAGCCTGTGCAGTCCGCAGAGGCTAATCAGGGACGACACTTTTCGCCTTAACGATTTTCGGTAGGGAGATACTTCCTTGAAACTAAAAATACCATACAAGCGGAAAGTGTCGTCCCTGATTAGCCTGTGCGGACTAATCAGGGACGACACTTTACGCACATGCATTAAGCCCAGTTTCCTTAGAACGCAGCTCATTTGATCAACACAACCCATGTAAACGTCTTGAGAGTATATAAACAGTCATCCACTACCACTTCTAGTAGCTTATCGATACAATTAAGGAATAAATGAACTGTTGCAAGCCTATATTTGATAATTTAAGAACACGAATATTTTTACTTGCACTATAACTGTTTGCAGCCATGTGTTTGAAGTCATGTGTTTCAAGCCAAGCCATGTGTTTCAAGCTAAGCCATGTGTTTCAAGCCAAGCCATGTGTTTGAAAGGATTAATGGCTCATTTTCTTTCAATCTAATTTTACCTTTAAAAATTCATAACTAGTTAAACCGATTGCATTGCAGTAATAGGTTTGGTTAATTTAGTTTATGCATTCGGAAAGGGTCTGTCTTTCGAGTTAAAAGTTGAAATATTCGTGTTCAATGAAGTTATTGAATTGAGAGTAAATGATTGTTTTCAGTTTTTTAAATATGCGAGAATGCCAAACTTACTATAAACATGTATCAACAACAAGAGCACCGCATCACGGGTGCCAACGCTCGGCTGCGGGTGCATTTTGGAATAAATGAAAGCATGTCAGATTTTTTTGATTTTTTTTTAGAGATCACAGTGACCTTGACCTTTGACCTAGTGACCCAAAAAATGGGTGTGGCGTGTAGAACACATGAAGGTGCATCTACATATGAAGTTTCAAAGTTTTAGGTGGTAGCAATCTTCAAAACCTTGACAAAATGTTAAGGTTTTAGCACGACGCGGACGACACAACACGACGAGCTAGCTATGACAATACCTCGGGTTTTCTCCGAAAACAGCCGAGCTAAAAATATACGTATATATAATTGAATCAAACATACTGTAGTTTTGCTGGCCTGAGAAACTCAAGGTATGTTTCAAACAAAAATCGACATCAAACGGATTTTCATTCTCGCAACAATAGGTGCAGTATTTGCCCACGGGTATCTGTGAGTTGTCATTTAGGACACATCCCTCGGTTGTAGTTGATGAGTTCACCCACTGATTTATACACTCTATTTTCGGCAGGCATCTAAAAATAACAAACGGACAAATATTCTATCAATTACATTTTAGCCTCGTTTTATGAAAACTGGTCTTGAGCAATGTAAAATGTCGTCACAGATAAGCAAGTTTTTGGAAAACTGGGCTAAATGCATATGCGTACAGTGTCGTCCCAGATTAGCCGGTGCAGTTCGCACAGCCTTATCAGTGACTACACTTTCCAGCTAGACTTGATTTTCGTATAAAAAAATGTGTTTTGTGAAAATGTCTTCTCTTTTACCGAAAAGTACTTACTGCTTAGCTAAGAATATCTTTGTACCGTTGTTGTACACGGTGGTGGAGCAAATGGCCGGGGCGATACATTGATCCGATTTGGTACCGCGGCAGCAGAAGGCGATGTTTTCCTCTGTGTCCATACAGTTACAACACACTAGAAATAGAACGAACTCAAACAAAAGGCATCAGGAATATATGGGTCGTGTTCTGTGAAAACTGGGCATAATGCATGTGCGCAAAGTGTCCGCACAGGCTAATTTGGGACGACACTTTCCTCTTATACTAGATTTTTGGTAAAAAGGGATTTCCTTTAAACGAAAAATACCAGCGCACTGCACAGGCTAATCTGGGACGACACTTTACGCACATGCATTATGCCCAGATTTCACAGAAAAAGACACATATGTAAAAATGCAAATTCACTAACAGACCAAGCAAAATGGAAAACATTTGCTTCATGAAGACACCTTCGGTCAGGAACATATCGAACTTGGAGTGAGAAAAATGGCATAGCAGGAAATTTAAGTATAACTAAACGAAGCATGTTTATACAAAATAAAAGCGTATCTTCAGCTTGGAATTATATATTTACCTTTTAAAGACGGATGTTGTCTCTAATGTTAAGAAAAGCATACCATTTTACCTACCCGAAGAAAAGCAGAACTTTTTTTTAGGAAATTGTGAAAGATGACAAGAATTTTATACGACAGGCAGACACGAGCTTGGGTTAAGTTGTTGTATGTAAAGATAAGTACGTAGTTACTTCAGGAAGCGATTGGGCAAAGAAAATATTGTGTAGAAACAACCACATGCATCGAGATTGACAGCCTCAAGACAGTACAAATATATATAAAAAAAGGCTTAAAAGCTATACTAACACTAGAATGGTATAAGGCAATCATAAGATCAACAGACGCATATGGGAATCGTAGAAGGTCGTTTTTATATGGTACGACAACACAGCAAAAATATCTAAACCGGCATTGGAACTCAGGGAGAATATAGAAACAACTAAACGTTACATCGATGATAAAATTGATTGAAACAGTATTGGATGACAACATCTTCATTTTAGAACATAAACTCTAACCTCAGATTGACGGGAAAGGTTTGTTAGTGAATAACGAAGGAAATGAAACGAGTTAACACCCCAAACAAAAATTGATTTTGCTCATAGCTTGTTTTTTGGAGAATGAACAACAGTTTTCATAAAAAGTCAGCCCTATTCATAAAACAAGACAGATTTAGACAGATATAATCAAAAGTAGATCGAATTTAGGAACACTATATAAGTTGTAAAATAAATCCATCTGTATCTTCACCACGCCTTGTGCCATCGGTCCTCAACTAAAACGGGGCTAGCTTGCGGTATTGCCTTTCGTCTCCGACGAATATAACAGCGCAAAGAGATTGTCGACCACACAAGAGATCTCAAGATGCAGCTACGTAAGTGAAAGCTTGATATTATGCAGATGGATGCTCGCCAAAAAAGAGGAGACATACGGACAATATGAATAGAGACAACGTTTCGTATATCATCCCTCATGCACAGCTACTGAGGGTCATGCTCAAATAGCGAATAGACACGTTGGTGTTCTAGTCCATTAAAAAGGATGTGAAATGTTTCAAGCAACCGCCAGTTTTGTGGACGGCTATTTATATGACTTGCTATGCTAGCGCTCGCAAAAACAAACAGGCAGGCTTGCTCTGCGACCCTGCGTTGTGTAGCGACCAAGATGTTATGTGCGAACTACTCACTAATAACATTTTTAGTGACACCGACGTAAGCAGTGGTTACTAAGCAATTTTTGTAATGCACTGTCGTCACAGAAAAACAACAGCACAGAAATTAGCATGTAGTCAATAGAATGTTCTGAAGATAAATAGTAGAACAAAATTAATGGAATCCAACAAAATCGAAATCTTCTAAAAAATGTTTTAAACACACTGCTCATATTAAAAGAAATATATCTTTAATTTGATCCATTGCTTTAAAAAAAGAAATAATTATTATCAAATCATTACTGGCATAAGGTCATTTGACGTTGACGAATTCAGATCGCCAAATTAACGCCGTGCGATTGGTAAGTAAAATAAATAATAAACAATGAAACTTTTCTTAATGTTATCGTTAGCATGTTTAAGATGTTACGTGTATTCGTAATGGCTGTCTATGTATCTATATATGGTTGTATTCCACGCAGAAAGTATAGCCCGGGTAAACTGAACAATCTGGCATGTAGCAGATTACTCAAAAGCAGTTTTGAAAACAAAGAACGCCATACAAAATGAAAAGAGGTAGTGAAAAGCATTAAAAATCAAATATTGAAATAACTTGCAAGAAATTATATATCTTAATAGTGTAGCTCAAATATGAACAATGTCTGTGACAGAGACGTTACGTGGATGTGAATAAATCAAAATGTCTCATTAGATTTAGATAGGTACATTTCTGTCTCTGTTATAAAAAAGAAACCAATAAAATAGGTATTTACTTGTGACATTTGATACATCTCTTCGGAATAGATCACGAACAGATTCGCCGGAAGAGTGCGCTCTGGTGTCGCCGCCTTCGTACCTAGCCTCGCTCCCGGCTGTAACCAACCAGGCTTCAAGAGAAATCAAGAGAAATCAAGAACTAAAAACTAAACGTTCTATATTGACCCGACCTTGAACGTAGCTCTTGAATCTTGCGCGAGATACGCAGTCTTATAATTAAGAACGGAAAACTCAAAACGCACTGTTTAAGCAAAACAGTGCTGTATTTTGACATTTGACCTTGATCATGAAGATATTGATACGATTCTTGCGCGCATTAATTGTGTGCCAATCTATTTCCGAATCCTTCGATTCGGTGTGAGTTACAGTCCAGATATTGTAGAGGTATATGCAGACACGGGTACATGTAGATGAACACGGGTACATGTAGATGAACACGGGTACATGCATATTAACACTGGTGAATGTAGATGAACACTGATGCGTGTGGATGAGCACGCGTACATGTAGATGAAAACGAGTACATGTAGATGAACACTGGTACAGGTAGATGAACACTGGCACGTGTAGATGAACACTGTTACATTGTAGATAAACACTGGTACATGTAGATGAATACTGGTTCATGTAGATGAACACTGATGCGTGTGGATGAACACGGGTAAGTGTTGATGAACACGGGTACATGCAGATTAACACTGGTTCATGTAGATGAACAATGATGTGTGTGGAGGAACACGGGTAAGTGTTGATGAACACGGGTACATGTAAATGAACAATGATGCATGTAGATGAACACTGATGCATGTAGATGAACACGGATAAGTGTTGATGAACACTGGTTCATGTAGATAAACACTGGTAAATTTAGATGAACACGGGTACATTATAGGTAAACATAGTAAATTGTAAACGAACACTCGTCATTGTGGATTACTCTCTTACTTGTAAAGGCACTGTGGTACAGTTTAGATAATAGGGCGTACATCTCGGATGAACATATGTACAAATTAAATAACACTGATAAATTGCGAATGAACTTTGGTACTTTGTACATTAAAGCCGGTACAATTTATATTAACACTCGCTCATTGAAAATACATATCGCATTCGTGCAATAAACACAGAATATGTAAGCGTGAACACACAGAATACGGACAAACGCAAGTATGATACAGAATAACATATGTGGACATAAATAGCATACACAAGATCACGTACAAGCTCAAGAAGAATACATATGATCTCGTGTGAACACAAGTAGAATATAAATGAACAAGTGTGAACACAGTCGAATAGATAAACACATGTGAATACATGTAGAATACGGATGAGCACATGTAAACACAGGTATAATACTGATGAACACCTGTATACACAAGTAACACAGATGAAAACGTATAAACACAAGTAGAAAACGGATGAACACCTGTAAACACAAGTAAAATACAGATGAACACGTGTACACACAAGTAAAATACTAACGACCACATGTGAACACGGATACAATACAGATGAATACGTGTAAACACAGGAAGAATACAGATGAAAACGACTATTAAAAGATGGAAATGAAGACAGGCTTAGTAACTGAGACCAAGTTTAAGGGCACAACATTTCTGAAATTTAAACATATAACTTTGATATGTTTTTATTTAACAATGCCCCGGATCATTTTGATTATTTAATATGCATGTATTGAATGATTTATGTAATGATTTCAATGACTCATTGTAACACTTAAAACATTCTTAAATAAAAGTGATATATTTAATGTGAAAAACAAAACAAATTTATATTAGCAAACATTCTATCCCATACCGATTGGTAAAATCCAAATTATATTCCATGCAGAATGCATGCCTTCCCCTTATATATTTAGCAGCTATCGGTTCGCTATTGACTTTGTATAATAATACTATACAGCAAATTTAATGTTAATCGATGATAGCGTGTTGACACCGATGCACCTTCTATAGAAATGCTTTGCAGATACGCCAGTGTTACACTAAATTCTAAAAATACTATCTAATCCGTATCTAACAATGACTAACAACCAAATATTTCTGTTATCAGATGTGCTGACAAGTGTGCACCGAATTCATAAAATTTATTAATCTCTATTGACACTGTTTAAACATTAATGAAAGTTATCAACATATCGGGTTGGAGGATGCTGATAATAGCCGAGGTACATACTAATCTTCACGTGCCATCCATCATATGAGATATTTCCAAAATGAACCTATCATGTAGAAATTACTTTAGAGCAATCAGTGAAACGTGCAATTGAATAAGATCGTGCTTTGATATGGGATAAAGAAACAAACATTCCGAGCACTAAAAATCTCGGTCTAGCTGCGTGCAATAAAATTGATTGCAAATCAAATCTAAAAACACAGAATTATATAAAAGGTAATGCTGATTCAATATATCAATATATCATTCCGAATGAATAATGTACAGTTAACTTCCAGGTGTATAACTATTGAATAGAGGTACATTATATGACTAAAACAAACGCTCAAGTGATTTTTCGTTCTAAACTTGTTATGGTTTATACCACAACATTTTGAAGGCCATTTAATGTGAAGTCATCAGATTCAGTCATATGTTCGTTACCTCTAATGGGCAGTCATCAGATAATGTCATTTATTTGTGACCTCTAATTTGAAGTCATCAGATCCAGTCAACTGTTCGTGACCTCTAATGTGAAGTCATCAGATCGAGTCATCAGATCCATTCATCTGACCGTGATCTCTAATGTGAAGTCATCAGATCCAGTCATCTATTCGTAACCTTTAATGTGAAGTCATCAGATCCACTCATCTTAGCGTGACCTCTAATGTGAAGTCATCAAATCAAGTCATCTGACCAAGACCTCTAACGTGAAGTCATCAGATCCAGTCATCTGTTCGTTACCTATCATGTGAAGTCATCGGATCAATTCATCTGACCGTGACCTCTAATGTAAAGTCAACAGATCCAGTCATCTGACCGTGACCTCTGATGTGAAGTCATCAGATCCACTCATCTGATGGTGACCTCTAATGTGAAGTCATCAGATCCAGTCATCTGTTCGTGACCTCTAATGTGAAGTCAGCAGATCAAGTCATCTGTTCGTGACCTCTAATGTGAAGCCATCATATCCAGTCATCTGACCGTGACCTCTAATGTGAAGTCATTTTATCCACTCATCTGACCGTGACCTCTTATGTGAAGTCATCAGATCTACACATCTGACCGTGGCCTCTAATGTGTAGTCATCAGATCCAGTCTTCTGTTTGTGACATCTAATGAAAAGTCATCAGATCCACTCAACTGACCGTGACCTCTAATGTGAATTCATCAGATCCAGTGATCTGAGCGTCACCCCTAATGTGAAGTCATCAGATCAAATAATCTTACCGTGACCTCAAATGTGAAGTAATCACATCCACTCATCTGACCGTGACTTATAATGTGAAATCATCAGATCCACTCATCTGACCGTGACCTCTAATGTGAAGTCATCAGATCTACTCATCTGGCCGTGACCTCATATGTGAAGTCATCAGATCCACTCATCGGACAGTGACCTCTTATATGAAGTCATCAGATCACGTCATCTGACTATAGCCTCTAATGTGAAGTCAAAGATCGCCGCATCTGACAGTGACCTTGTATGTGAAGTCATCAGATCCTGTCATCTGACTAACGCAATACCAGGCACATGTCGATGTCAGTTAAGCTCGGTGTACCTCACAATGTCGATGTCAGTTAAGCTCGCGTCAACGCAATACCAGAACAATATCGATGTCAGTTAGCTCACGTATACGTAATACCAAGCCAATTTCGATGTAAGTCAAGCTCGCGTCAACGCATTATCAGACTTATGTCAGTTGAGCTTGCGTCTCGGCAATACCAGGCCAATGTTGATGTCAGTTTAGCTTGCGTCTCGGGAATACCAGACCAATGTTGATGTCAGTTCAGCTTGCGTCTCGGGAATACCAGGCCAATGTTGATGTCAGTTTAGCTTGCATCTCGGCAATACCAGGCCAATGTTGATGTCAGTTTAGCTTGCGTCTCGGGAATACCAGGCCAATGTTGATGTCAGTTCAGCTTGCGTCTCGGCAATACCAGGCCAATGTTGATGTCAGTTCAGCTTGCGTCTCGGCAATACCAGGCCAATGTTGATGTCAGTTCAGCTTGCGTCTCGGCAATACCAGGCCAATGTTGATGTCAGTTCAGCTTGCGTCTCGGCAATACCAGGCCAATGTTGATGTCAGTTCAGCTTGCATCTCGGCAATACATGGCCAATGTTGATGTCAGTTCAGCTTGCATCTCGGCAATACATGGCCAATGTTGATGTCAGTTCAGCTTGCATCTCGGCAATACATGGCCAATGTTGATGTCAGTTTAGCTTGCATCTCGGCAATACCAGGCCAATGTTGATGTCAGTTCAGCTTGCATCTCGGCAATACATGGCCAATGTTGATGTCAGTTTAGCTTGCATCTCGGCAATTCCAGGCCAATGTTGATGTCAGTTTAGCTTGCATCTCGGCAATACCAGGCCAATTTTGATGTCAGTTTAGCTTGCGGCCCGGCAATACATGACCAATGTTGTCAGTTCAGCTTGCGTCCCGGAGATACCAGGCCAATTTTGATATCAGTTTAGCCTGCGTCTCGGTAATACCAGGCCAATGTTGATGTCAGTTTAGCTAGCGTCTCGGTAATACTAGGTAAATGTTGATTTAAGTTAAGCTCAGTTCCCGGTTTACAATAGTGCTTAAAATTTGCGATATTGTACTTAAAACTTAATTTGCATGTTTGTTTAACTTGAATTCCGGTCGCGTGTAATTGCGTATAATTAACAAGCGAGCCTTTCATCATTTCCAGTAGATGCTGTCAAATCTCTGATGTTGATATTTTCTATTAAATTGACTACATAATATACATCTCGTAATTCTACACATTCTTATTCATATTCGAGCTTAGCAAGAATACACTTGTTTGCATTACTACCAATAAGTAGTATTTATTATTTTAAATAATATGTACTGTTGTTTTTGTGTGTTAATTTTCCCGACAAATTGTTTTACAAAATGGTTTCGAGAAAATTCAAAAGGTACTAATATTAAGTTTTTTTTAAAGATGAAAACATAGAGCAGTTAACGGTCGTTCCATATGTAAATTATTTAAAGGTGGAGAAATGTATTTATTCTATTTTATCTGATGGGAAATCACAAATACACATCCACACGTTCTGCGGTTTTCCCATAGTAATTTGTTTAACACAATTTTACTACAATCCATTAAACCTCCGCGGATCAGTACAAAGGCATTATGTTGTCTGAAATATAAACATAGGACAAAGGTCATATTTCGGAAAACGGTTTAATGTGTAAGTCTATAAAACTCGTTTTTAGCCAAAATTAACGCACATGCGGGTATACCTGAACACACACGTGTTTGTCAAATTAAAATTTGGTTCAAGTTAAAATCGGTAAAAACATTCCAAAAGATAAACACTTTGAGGACTGATGGTGTATTTTATTAGCTTAGTTACGCTGCAATATAAACTTAAGGCAACCAACTAGATAATAAAGTCAAAACTAAAATTAATACTTAGGTTAACAAATGTATTTTTTCAAATGTAAACTTTATAAAACAATTTTTCAAAATGTGCAAATAAATACGACATATATAATCTGATTTTTATCTTTAATTTGCCTTTTTACGCCAATCTATTTCAGCGTCAACTTGCTGAAATCAAAATTAAAAACGAACAAACAGCTGAATTAAAAACATTACATGAACATGTCAATATATAACAAATTAACATTTAACTTAACTGAGACATAACTAATTCCATAATCCCAACAAAAAACAATAGTAAAATACTTAAAATATACTTCAAAAAGAAAGTTAGAATTTACACAATAATAAATAAGTAAAAGTTAGCAACAAATAAAAACAACAAAACAAATGACTTATGAATCAAAACTGCATAGATATAAAGCATGTAAAAATATGTACATTTATAAGACACTAGATCAGTTGCGCTATAACAGTTTGAGCAGCGGAAACAACTAGACAGGCACGATTAAAACGTGTATGCTAAGACGAAGCATTTAGTAAAACCACCACTACAGAAAGTACAGCTTGGACTAGGTTAATGTTGTTGTTTATTATGAATATGTACACATATTTCACCAACATTAATTGAAAAATGAAACAATATAATTTTTACCTAAATATAAACCTTTAAACACGAAGTATGTATTCTTTTCTGGAAAAAAATGGAATTAAAATAATCGTCGTTATATGTCTTATACTTACAATGGCATTTGTTTAAGTAGTATGTGGTTTAAAACTGTGCAGAATGCAGTTTTGTTAACATCCATACACCTTCTGTGTGCGCGATAACATAACACACGGATATGATCTCATACAAATATATATATATATATATATATATATATATATATATATATATATATAAATAATGGTCGCTTAAAGCAAAATAATGTCATTGAACCGCGCTCTCGAATAACGAAATTCATGCAAATGCGTAAAGAATCAACCCACATGAGCCTTTGAAGTTCGCACAGGCTAAAAAGGGACGAAAACTTATGCTTGTATTGAATCTTTAGTTTCAATGAAGTACCTTCTAAACGAAAATCCACTTTAAACGGAAAGTGTCGTCGCAGATTTCCCAAAGCGGACTGCACAGTCTAATCTGGGACGACACTTTACGTATATGTATTAAGCCCATTTTTCCCAGATCGTGGCTCAATCAAAAAATATGCAACACACAAAGACGACTTTATGGATTAACTTTAAATTTACAGACACACGTCGTTGAAAGCTGTTACAACACGGTGTTGATCTAACATCTCAATAAACGTGATACAGGTCGTAGGGGATTTGTCCGTCAGTTTAGTGTACGTTGAGATCGATTACTTTTTTTTACAATGTAAAAAGCAGTTATTTTATGTTTTGGAGTGAACTTAAGAAAACCACTTTAAATTGGGAGTAATACTCAGTAGCACATAGAAAATCCTCCGTGTTTCGCTTTTTAGTGATACATCCGAACAATAGGGAAACAATTAAAATAAATTTCTTATCATACCTTCCACATAACATAAATTTCGTTCTTACATTGACAATCACTGAGCCGTAAAGCGCTTAGAATCACAGGGAGACTAGGTTAGTATCAATGTAAGAATGACAAACGATGAAAATATGGTGACACAATTAACGGAAGAACTCAGTTTTCTTGCACCACTCTCGACAACTAAGGGGACATTAAATGGACGGTCAGCTGGTGTGGTCACGTGAGCTGCGTTGCTGATCTCCGGTTTGTCTGCAAGAGAACAAATACATTTTCTATGAATTGAATACAAAAAGCCTATCATTGTTAAGTCGATTTATTTTTTTGTTGACGTGTGTCTATGTTTAGAACTGTTTCTTTTTTTCGAAAGCAAAACAAGGTCACGTTATGTACGCACCGTTTTTGTGACGACAGGTAAAGTGCAGACGAATGGTCTCTTGAATTTTGCAGATTTTGTTTGGTAAACATAATGTTCATTGACGTAATATTTTAGTATTATGTGTCCTTTACAAAAGTAAGAATGCTCAGAAACCAAATTGAGGCGTACCATATAAAATAAGCATGAAAGCTGCAACTCGGGATTTAGTGAATAACGGACATGTGGTGACCCATATTCAGGAATGTCGGGATTGTCTCAAAATAAATATAAACTCAATTGAAGTTGTCCAATACACATGTGGTTAGCGTGTGGTTATGATATTAATTAATGAAAACATCATTTTTAATAAAAAATAATCAAATTATAACGAACAAGAAATATCTTTAAAAAAGATATACGGCGTTGATAGTTCAATGAATGAGATCAAGGATAGCGAATGTCTTTTTTCTGTGCAGTTCTCAGCTGCATCACACGCAGTACGGGATGTTACGCGGAGTTTCGCGGCTTATTTTACATTATTACATATTGCTGGTCATAAACCTATAGATATAAAACAGAAAACCAAAAGAAGAATGGAAGTGAAATTAAAACATACGAGTCAACCGGCCACACGAGAAGTATCCGTATTTATAGGCGCGTTCTTCGAACAAACCTGTTTTAGTGGTTTGTCGGGCATTGCTATTTGATTCGATTATTAACAGTATCGATTATCATCGCGCTCATGCTTAATACATTGGTCAATATGGTGGAATAATTATTGTTAAATTAATCAAAAATAATATTTATCATTGTATTGTTGAAAACCCATTAAGAATCTACATATTTCTGGTCTAAAGAAAATTCCAGGTCACCTAGTTCACGGATAGCGTATTTATTATATAACTATTATTTTACTGGCCGCGAACTCCGGTGATGACCTGTATAAACTCTGGCATTCATACACTGGCCGCGAATTGACCCGGGTTGAAATGCAATGTATTAAAGTGAGGCCTCGCTTCCACTGCTCTTTATACTTTTACATGTTAACATGTTGACAAGAATATGAAAGTAAGTACTAAATATGAGAACATATCCTTTAAATATAAACGCGTTGCGCTGGTAATTCTCTGAAAATAAAAGGTGCACGCGCAAACTGTATTGATGTCGAGAATTGAGTGTAAAACTGTTCTATCTATTAAGCCTTTTCATTAGAAACAAGAGGGCCTGAAAGGCCCAAGGTATCCCCCGCAACATATGCTTTGTTTGAGGATGGGTGCAAATTGGACGGATGAACATAATGATAGATGGACGGACGGACTAATGGATTACTTACTGGCAGTTGAGACATTAACATCATGCCGAAGCACTTCCAAGATATGGCTCCGGACACAAAAGTGACGGACGGACGGACAGCCGGACGGACAACCGGACAACGCCAAAACAATATCCCTCCGCCTCTTGCAGGGGATATATACTCATACCAAGATTCAATGAAATCCGCCAAAGCACTTCCAAGATATGGCTCCGGACACAAAAGTGCATATAGTAAAAAGCATTTTTTCAAGATACAAAGGGCCATAACTCTGTTTTTAACAAATGGTATACAATGCCATTTGGCATGCATCATCCTCTTATGCATATATATACTTATACCAAGTTTCAATGAAATCCGCCAAAGCACTTCCAAGATATGGCTCCGGACACAAAAGTGCCTATAATAAAAAGCATTTTTTTCAAGATACGAAGGGCCATAACTCTGTTTTTAACAGATGGTGTACAATGCCATTTGGGGTGCATCATCCTCTTATGCATATATATACTCATACCAAGTTTCAATGAAATCCGCCAAAGCACTTCCAAGATATGGCTCCGGACACAAAAGTGCCTATAGTAAAAAGCATTTTTTCAAGATACAAAGGGCCATAAGTCTGTTTTTAACAGATGGTGTATAATGCCATTTGGCGTGCATCATCCTCTTATGCATATATATACTCATACCAAGTTTCAATGAAATCCGCCAAAGAACTTCCAAGATATGGCTCCGGACACTAAAAAGCATTTTTTCAAGATACAAAGGGCCATAAGTCTGTTTTTAACAGATGGTGTACAATGCCATTTGGCGTGCATCATCCTCTTATGCATATATATACTCATACCAAGTTTAAATGAAATCCACCAAAGAACTTCCAAGATATGGCTCCGGGCACAAAAGTGCCGGACGGACGGACGGACAGCCGGACGGACGGACGGACAATCCCAAAACAATATCCATCCGCCTCTGGCGAGGGATAATAAAATTGTTTCATGCAGTAAGACAGTGTTACAAAGACGCGTATATGTTTCCAATGTTCTGGTGGAATACTCAAATCAGCCAATGGAATAAATGAAGTGTATTCATTCGTACCTAGCCGCGGGATATTTTATTTGAATTTTATTGGACACTTACAAAGGTCAGGAGAGGTGAAAAGCTGGCTTTATACAGCTTACGCCGAAAAATCGATTTCTCCGAAAACATATTTTTCATAACGTTATATATATAACAAGGTATTCAACTCAAAATGACCCGAATATAGGGTGCATCGCTTTGAACAGCCATTACTTCATCAATTGTGCAGCGATTTCCATTAACTTGGTCTTATTAAACGCAGAAATGAATTTCCTTTCTGGAAATGTACGTATATTGCAATTATATTTTACAAATGCTGCAGTGCACTCTTTGGAGACAAAATGGACTATGTTTACAGTCAAAATTCGATGCATGTATTTACTAATAATATAACACAAATATGTTTACAGTCAAACTTAGATGCATTTATTTACGAATAATACACACAAACAACTATGTTTACAGTCAAAATTAGGCGCATGTATTTACTATTAATATAAAAAAACAAATTGTTAGCACTATAGTTTTTTCGTAATAACTGTACCTGAAGTCGATGAGGTTGACGATCTAGCAGTGCTGTGTTCCACTTGAGCAACGGTTGACCCAGGCGCAGGGGTTGTTTCCGGTCGTTGAGTGGTTGAAGCTGAAAATTGAATAATAATAGCTACATGTAGGTTGTCCCGTCAATGCAAAGCTTGAGAATGTGTTATCAATAAACCTCACATGAATTTGAAATTATGTAAAGATATGAAACCGTGTCGTATAAAGTTCCATGATATTATTGTTTTCTTCAGCATACAGGCTCTGACCACAATTAAGTATAACAGAAGCTGGATATGACAACAGTTCAAATAATAATTATTATTCGCATTACTTGTGGAGAATGTGCGTTAATAGACATTAACTTACGTTGCACCGGAAGTGGTGGCCTCTCAATCAGCGGTGGCTGTTCAGTCTTGTACACGAGGAGAGTACCGCTGCTCACGTGAACCAGTGTGGGGGGCATGGCGTTCCAGTCTCGCTTCCGGCGGCCAGAACCTGCGGAATGGAAAACATAAATCAGCGGACTGTATAGTTGATTAGACTGAGTATATGAACAGAGAATTTATTGCTGTTGTATCGGTATGTAAAAAGTAATTAAATTCAATGTAAACCAAAATATAAATGCGTGTAAAATATAAGTGATTGTGTGTATTTTTGAATTATATTAATTTTAAATGACAACACAGTATTTTCCTACATCAAATCAGAAGCTACATAACATACAACAGTACACTACTTGAAAGTGACAAGTTGTGTGATCTCCATAATTACATCAAATTAATTTAACAAATAATCAATGCTTACAAAATAAAACGTGTTGTATAACTGCCATACACGTTTTATCTTTGTATGCAGAACAATGTTTAATTCGAATGTTCTCTTCAATGGCCATGCAAAATAAACTACACACCGCATTTTATAAAGATAAAATAAAATTGTCCAGACACATTTTTTCAGACAAAAATTACAATTTACAAATTTTCAATCACTATTCAAAGCTGTTTTTTTTTTCTTGTACCTTTAAAACACATGAACACAACGTTTACATATCGAAATTACGTACGGCAACTGTAACGCGTACGTATCTATGTTAGGCAAACATATCTACGCAAGAGGCACGTAGAAATGTAACACTGTATATCTATTTAACGTAAAAATATCTACGCCTGAGGCACGTATAACTGTAATGCGTACGTATCTATGTAACGTCTGTATATCTACATCACGGCTAAGTATGAATTCAACTGCTACATATCTAAGCCATGGCTACGTGTGTATGAAACATGTACTTATGTACGCAACGTAAACTTGTTTATGCAACGTGAACATGTGAACGCAACGTGTAAGAGACTAAGCCACATATCTACGCATCGAGTACGGGTATATGCTTATCTCTGACTCACTGGGCGTGGTGGTGTTGGCAGGCAGGCAGCTGCGGTCACATTCCGGGGACGGGTCGTCCTTCGCGCACACGTATGCGTCACAGTGGATGTGAACTGCCGGAAACTGCACGAACTTGAACGTCTGCCACCGATAGCCGAACCATGTGTCGTTGATGGGAAAGAACCCTACCGTCTGGTCGTTAACGCACCTGTGCATATATGACGTCAAACTCAAGTGCGATTCAATTCTGTGTTTACGATGTTATGTGTGTAATATACTTTAGTATAGCGAGTTCAATTTTTGAACAACGAACACGATGTAAGTTCTGCAGGTTGAGCCTTCCCGTACGACCATAGCATTTCTGAATGCTTGTAACGCGTAGTCGTGGTCGTAGGTTTTCAGATGCCAGAGTAACACAAGACTATTGCCAAGCAATATATGTCCCCTATCGGCACCACCATTGTCATATTTTTTGTTTTATTTGATGCCATAGCAACCAGAATATTTGACGTAAGAACAAAATGAAATGACGTGCATAATGTCCATATTGCCATCTATCCATGTTTCAAGTTTTATGAAAAAAATATGAAGAACTTTTAAATGATCCAGAAAAGTGTGACAGACTCACAGACAGACGCACAGAGCGCAAACCATAAGTCCCCTCCGGTGAAACCGGTAGAGACAATAATGTGTTATGTAAAACGTACACACACCTGGAAAATGTAGACAATTACTTAACTTTATTTTACTAAAATGTTTACAGATACACGCTTCTAGCCAATCAACCCATAATTCCGCTACAGTGTTAAAATTATATACAGTTCTGCAAGTAAAACATTCGTTACAGAATGGGCCATTGCCGTCATTCAGTAAAACATGTTTAGTCGAATGAATATTTGACATTTCACGGGGAGAAGGGGGAGGTGACTACGCTTAAAATATATTGTGTGAAGGGACTTACTAGTATTTAACAAATAAGTATCAAACGAGCGAAATTGTGTGGCACATACCAATAAAACAAATACCTATCCTATCTTAATAGTTACAATCACACTTAAAAAGTATATTATAGAATGAACCGGTGAGAGCCCGGAAAACATGTTGATTTCCCGCGATAATCCGCGAGATCCCAATTGACAACTTACATTTACACACAGAAGAACAAAGTTATAAGGTCACAATATTCTAAATAGTTTCCCTATTTAATTCAATGTAAAAGCGACATCTTTAAGCGAAAATAAATGCAACATTTTGCACATAGAGACCCCCATAACCATACCTTTTCTTAAAGGCGGAGTCGATTTGTGAAATAAAAAAAGATATGTCATGTACAAACCAAGAAAGAACTTGTCAAAAGTGAAAATCGACTGTTCTTGCAACTTTTTTCCGGCCAATTTTTAGTGGAATGTAACCTTTTTCAGTGCAATGTTTTAGTATTGTCTCTAAGTTTATCATATATCAGGTATTTAGTAGTGAACACCTATTGATGCCTTACTACTTTCTCCAAATGATAAAGCCAGAACAATAGTTTAAAGTGTACAACATTCCTTCGAATCAACTATGATATTTTTTTTAGAGAGTACAGCCTTCATAAAACGGTTATTTAGTATACTGTAACCATAAAGTGCGTTCATTACCCATCGGCATATTTGCTAGGTTACACTCCACAGTTAGACATAACAAGTACATAGTGTTATATGTGCTTGATGCCACTAATCCAATGCAACTGCATTATACAGATAATTATAATGATAAGGTTCCGCATTTGGCGACAACTAAAAAGCCAAATAGTGTCCCCAATATGTCTGTCTAAAATGATTGTATATCAAACAAACTGTAGTTTCCTTCAGTGTTGAAGTTTTTTCACTGAGCACTTGTATTTTTCGAAAAAAAAAAGAGTTCTTTCAATGTGCGCATTATAAGAAGACATTTTACGAACTATGAAACTTGGGATTTGACTTATAAAATGTGTTATTCTGCAACTTTATCCTAAAACTTGACATTAACATTTGCATTTCGGACAATAAAGCGTTATTTAATTTAAAAATTATCATGTGTTTTACATGATGTAATAGGTAACAATTTTAGATTAGCACAATCTATAGATTCCAAATGAATTAGTGCCTTGCGAAAAGTTGTCATCGTGATCATGTTTATAGAAAGAAATTGTAGCTATCCAGTTATTCTTCTTTAACTTTAAATTCAAGTTAAAACATTGTGGAGCACACGCAATCATTTAAGATAATTTTCAGTAAAAGATCACTCAAATGAAACGGCTTGAAAAAAGCTCGTTGTACGAAATTAAACTACATGAATTTGGAGACACGTAAAAATACATATGCTTGCTAAAATATTTGGGCCGTTCTCTGTGAAAAGGGGGGTTAATGCATGTGCTTTAAGTGTCATCCCAGATTAGCCTGTGCAGTCCGCTCATGCTAATCAGGGACGACACTTTCCGCTTTTATTGTATTTTTCGTTCACAAACAGTCTATTCTTAGCAAAAAACAAGTTTTGGCGGAAAGTTTCGTCCCTGATTAGCCTGTGCGCACATGCTTATCTGGGACGACACATCACGCACATCCATTAAACCCCATTTTCACAAAGTTCGGCTCATTTATTGACCCATACTTGGTGTATCATAACATGTATATGCATAAGAAGCTATACAATTCACCGGATGTGCACTAGGGGCATCACTCGTGGTTACGCGAAGAAAGATACCTAGTTTTGGGAAAGAGGTATAACGGAAACAGGTTAAGAAACGTCTACATGTACGAGCAAGTTAACAAACTAAATAAACGTGTAAAGGAGATACTGCCGATCCTTTTCTAAATGAGTGTTAAAGGAAAATATGTATTTGCTACATGTCAAAACTACATTGTTTTCTAAAATATACAATAAAATGTGTTAATATACATATCGGGATTATCTCTCTTTAAGAACATGATCAACTGGACTAAAAGTAAACACTGCACCAAACACACATTGTGCCACACACCTTTCAAGAGACGAAAGAGATGCATTGCCACCTAAAGCGCTTTCACATACATTGCAGGGCCTACAAACAGAGTAAGGAAAGCCGCCTTCAAATACTAGTAGATATTGCCTCGCGACTTATGAATGTCATCTATAGTTTCAATCTTAAATTCATGTAAAGGCCACCAAATATGCATATGGATGTGCCAAATATAAGGAAAGGCATGATAATAATAATTTTACTAAGTCACACATGCATTGAATTGTGTATTTTATTTACAACTGTGCAAGCACGGCTAAATTCGTGTTTTTCTGTTCGTAAAAAGCAACATCACGTATTTCATTTTGGACATGCATCCATTGCAAAAAAACAAACATTATAACACCAAGCGGAAGAAAAGTTTGCGTTTTGTTAGTTAACAATAGTTCACAAACACATAGGGCACCATAAGTTAGTAAATGCAGTGCAGCTCATTTGCATTACAAGGACAATCCCGCAACACTCTTGAATCACCAATCCACAGACATAACATGAATGAGCAACATTGAATGCCTTGCTGGTTACCTCTTGATGAGCTCTCAGCCTACAATACAAGGTCGCGCTATGAACTTAATACAGTATCAAATGTTATATTAATTAATAACACTCGATAACACGAATACATTTTTCCAAATAAAGGCTAGAAAAAGTATTCGTTCGTGCCAATTTTTGTCTCAAGTGCAATGAAAGTACAATCAACTAAGATTCATTGGAGATAACGTCTTGTGCACGGGATAAAAACATGACACACAATTCGAGAGTGACAATCGATGAGCTTGAACGTTTCTCTTACTGTATTGAATAACAAAACACATGACAAGCATGTTGTAGTTCAATAGCGTGGGGTATACATAGATATCTATTATATCATAGATACAATCATAGTACAATTGTTTTAGATGAGGCATTGCATATTTAAGTGTTTACAACTATCGTATCACAAATGTTACTTAGGCTTGGCAGCTGTATACTTACTAGATACATGTACTTTATTTATAGATAAGCATTACATACCAAAATGAAAGTATGCATGTGCCTCGCATGTGTATCAAGCTGCTCACACATCGATTGCCTCCCTTGTAGCAGAATTTCATAAATCAAGAGCGATTTAGCCTTGATCTTGGTAAACCGGTCTAATGCAGTTTTGTTTAGTCATTCTAGATTAACCTGTGCAATCCTCAAAGGCTTATCCGGGACAACACTTTCCACATGTCTTTTTCGTTTAGAAAAAAATGACAGTGCGGGTTGCACATCCTAATCTGTGAGGACACTTTATGTACATGCTTTAAACTCCGTTTTCCCAGAGCGAGGCTAAGATACAAAACTCGTTGACTTACTTGTCAGTGAAGAGCGGATAGCGCGTGAGGTCATTCCTGCTACTAGAGGGCGTGGCATAGCAGTTGGGCACCACCATGTGTAGGTTCTTGTCGACGTCCTCGAGCGAGAGGGCGGAGTTAAGCCATTCTCCCAGGGGGATCTCTAGGGGGAAATTGGTCACTGCCGTCACAAAACTGTTATTCCTGAAAATATTATTTTCAGATTAATTGCAAGCTTAGAAAAAACTAATAAAAACATTTTGCATGATATTCTTTATCAAATATTCCATTCTATAAATGACCATTCCCGTAAAAAAACTAGGAACATTTTAATATGAATTTCTCGTAAGTTATTACATGTCACTTTTCCTGATGATGCTTTATTTATCCAAGAAACGCCGAACCACGCCATTGAAGCTTCAACAAGTGACTAAGAATATGTAATACATTTTCTCAACAAGCTTCAAATAAAAAAAAGAAGCTTTGTTTTGGGGTAATCAATTCACATTTTCCTCCTGAGAAAATTGCAAATTTTTCAGTCTAATTCAAACACATTGTGCAATAGCACAACCGACTTTTACACGTCCTTACCTAAAAAAGTGCATGTTAACAATGAACTGCCCCTGCGCAACCTGTGTGACGGTCTCTGTGAGGGGCAAAATAGGCTTATCAGCTATCGGGTCACGTGGGAGCTCGCACTGCACTTGCACCATGTACGTGTTCGTGTTGCTCACGGCGCCGCTCGTAAACGTGGGCAGATACATGATCACATTCTTGTAGATAATGTGCGTCGCGTTGTACTTGAACGTCATAAAATAAATTATTATTGCATTTATAACAAATCGAATTTTAACTTACGCGTTTTGACAGTTTCACAACAATCGTTATAATCTCGTGAAGATGATGCGTGTGTGATAGGAATATATAAATTATATACTTTAAAAAAATTATCCGAAAATATAAGCTATACTTCGCTTTGTTTTTGCGAAAATTTAAACTAGACATCCTCATGTGTAAATCGACATTGACGTGAATCTAAACGCATAAGATGTCGCGGGCAGACGTTTCCCTTTTAGCGGCGCTCGATAGCGTTAGTCTTATTTTGTGCATACCGTTCTCAGCGTGTTGCACTCGTCGAAGGGGATGCTGATGGAGACGTATTGGTCGCTCTCGTCCGTGCTGGCAGTGCACGAGGATCCCGTGCTGTTGGCAACCTGCAGGTGCTTAGGCTCTAGGTGCACGTCACGTGACTTGTTGAAGCTCGCGCGCAGCAGACCGTTGGAACACTCCAGGATCGGTTCCGGTCCTGAAACGCAGCCGGTCGCAATGGTAAGCACATTATAAAGCCATTCCCCTCTTGATCCCCGCCCGATAGAAACAACAAAACACGTGTACTTCTTATGTACTCAGATGCACAAAGGAAATCAATTATGTCGCCTATTTTAACCAGAATGTAAACACTTGTGAGCCCCTCAAGTTTCCTGAATTACATGTACATTTGTTATTATTATAATTTTTATTATGACAGCTTTACAAGAACAGAAAATTTAAAAGTGCAGTCATGTCTTAAATTTTATATGAAAAGGATGAAATTGTATTTTTAATAAACGCAGGTAAAATTTGTTATTCTTAAGCAGTGACAGCACGTTTTCATGTTAAATAACTGTTTGCGACTCACTGGTTGGAGCGGAGTTATCCAAAGGTGTGCACGTGACTTTCGCCATCTCGCTGGTGGAGCAGCTTCCGTCGGCCCATGGCGCTTGCGTGCACGCGGATATGTTGGCCTCGTTTCCGGTACAGGTCACTGACTTGATGACCATCTTTTCGGTTATGGTGCTCGTGTCAAAGTTAACAGACCCTGCGAGCGCGGTGTTGGGGCTGCGATCATGAAGAAGATATTAAAATGGACAATTTGATAAGAAATGATAATAGGTTTGATAAGTAACGTTCACTCTACTACTCACTCCCGAAAAAGGTTGCATCACGTCTACTCACTCCCGACACACGGTCGCATCACGTCTACTCACTCCCGACACACGGTCGTATCACGTCTACTCACACCCGACACACAATCGCATCACGTCTACTCACTCCCGACACACTGTCGCATCACGGCTACTCACTCCCGACACACGATCGCATCACGTCTACTCACTCCCGACACACGGTCGCATCACGTCTACTCACTCCCGACACACGGTCGCATCACGTCTACTCACTCCCGACACACGGTCGCATCACGTCTACTCACTCCCGACACACTGTCGCATCACGGCTACTCACTCCCGACACACGGTCGCATCACGTCTACTCACTCCCGACACACTGTCGCATCACGGCTACTCACTCCCGACACACGGTCGCATCACGTCTACTCACTCCCGACACAAGGTCGCATCACGTCTACTCACTCCCGACACACTGTCGCATCACGTCTACTCACTCCCGACACACTGTCGCATCACGGCTACTCACTCCCGACACACTGTCGCATCACGGCTACTCACACGACACACTGTCGCATCACGGCTACTCACACGACACACTGTCGCATCACGGCTACTCACACGACACACTGTCGCATCACGGCTACTCACACGACACACTGTCGCATCACGGCTACTCACACGACACACTGTCGCATCACGGCTACTCACACGACACACTGACGCATCGCGGCTACTCACTTGAAGCACAGCATCCTGCACACGACCTTGGCATTGTTGAAGCCCCAGCCGTTGTCACAGATGTTGCCCCAGGTGTTGTTCCGGAGAAGCTGCACCACACCAACCCCGGGCATATTGGACGGACCTTTCAACCGGATCGTTCGGTCCGGAGTGGTACCTTGAACAGCAATGTGTACCTTTACATTTATGCTTTCAAAACTGCTCGATGTATCATTTGTAGTGGTTCTTTTGAAGGGAATCAGTGCTCATAAACAAAGGTACCTCTAAGGTTGAGCAACTCATTTGTTTCAAAGGAGAGTATAGAAGAGTGTTCCCAACAATGAACGTTGTTGAAATGGAATTTGAAATCTGAGGAAATTCATTATAAGTTTTTGTTCTTATAGAAGCATCCTTATATGATATGATCGACTTACTATGTTTTTATAACCTTGCTTTATTTGTGGTAAGTGAAACTATAGAAAAAATACATTCTAGTACTATTTCGCATTTACCTTTATAAGAAACTTTGTATATAAAATGTTCAACTAAGAGTTTAAACATGTCAATATTTTGAGCGATTACCGACGCTTCACACTCGAACAAATAAACGCCACTTAAAATATCACGAAAAAACGGGACGTCGTACAATTTCCCGTATCCGGTATAACGGGCGCCTTGGTGGTGGTGGGCGAGGGCGTGCCGGAGGAAGTGACGGCGCTGACGGGACAAATGACACCGACGTCCTCGCTGTGGTCACAACCACTCGAGAGACCCCAACCTCTGTGTTGACAGTCAGCCAGGCGCTGTTCGGTGGCCGCACACCCCACATCGTCCAGCAAGATGGGATCACTTCCGGCACCAAACCGCGTGCTGTTCACCCACACGCCGCCGTTCGGTCTGTAAGTTATCAAGGACGTATTCACAAATATAGGGTCAACATTAGTCCCAATAATTTAACGAACTCGGGGGGGGGGGGGGGGGGGGATTCTGGGCTATTGTTTATGGGACAGAATCCACACTATGTCTGAATAATTTTTGCGAATTTCCTTTTGTAAAAGAAAATCAAATGACTTAACGATTATTATCTGGTGTGCCTCAAACAATCAATAACATGCGTATGATAATATCGCCCCATTGGTGCAAAAAGTTACCATGTGCCTTCCAATTTCAATGTCACATGGTACCTTTTGCACCACAAGGGCGATATGACTCTACAGTGTAGAAGAAACATCACACAACCCTGCGATTCTCAGGATGTTCCGAGTCTCACACCGTCTACAATACACGGGTGATATGATGAACTAAAGATACAATTTGAATAGTGAATAGGTAAATCTAATTAGTTAATGATAAACGTGAGTTTAAAGGTTTTTTTTCCTGCATTCAGCAAGTAAGTGTTCAAACATCATGTTCAAACACCATGTTCGATTATTGTTAAGTGAATTATTAGTGGTAGTTTTGAATTAAGAGGTCTCACAATTTTCAACATCAAGTCGGAACGAGGCTACAGGAAAGTCAGAACGAGTCTACAGGAAAATAGATTATAAATTCGTATGAATACGAATGCGTACACATAAGTTGCTATTTATCGTGTACCTTAACACAGCGGGATAACTCTATAAAATGCTATAGTTGCACAAAATAAGAAAAACAATATCAAGACCTGTTTGTAAAACAGATATAACCCCTCTTATATTAAAAGTTATATTTATGTTAATTACCGACTGGATATTGACGATTAAGAGTCGCGACCATTAGAAGGCCAATCTTCGATAACTGTGATTTTTATGGGGTCATTTGGTTTGTTGATTTGTATGTCAACCAGTCTATACTGGGGAACATATTGTTTTTGCCCCTTCTGTTTGTTGGTTTGTTTGCGTCAAGCTTTAACATTGGCCATAACTTTCGCAATATTGAAGATAGCAACTTGATATTTGGCATGCATGTGTATCTCATGGAGCTGCACATTCTGAGTGGTTAAAGGTCAAGGTCAACCTTCAAGGTCAAAGATCAAATATATGGGGGACATAGTGTTTCACCAACACATCTTGTGTTTTGATAGTTGTCCGCGTGTTCAATAGTATTTCTGTCGGGGATTAAGGCAATATGGTATATTATGACTTGGCTAAGCAGGGCTATTTCTGTCGGGGATTAAGGCAATATGGTCTATTATTTGACTTGGCTAAGAAGGGCTATTTCTGTCGGGGATTAAGGCAATGTGGTCTATTATTTTACTTGGCTAAGCAGGGCTATTTCTGTCGGGGATTAAGGCAATATGGTCTTTTATTTGACTTGGCTAAGCAGGGCTATTTCTGTCGGGGATTAAGGTAATATGGTCTATTATTTGACTTGGCTAAGCAGGGCTATTTCTATCGGGGATTAAGGCAATATGGTTTATTATTTGACTTGGCTAAGCAGGGCTATTTCTGTCGGGGATTAAGTCAATATGGTCTATTATTTGACTTGGATAAGCAGAACTATTTTTTGCTGATTGTATACCTGTTATTGGGTCATATTCCCGATGGCACAAAGTATTATTTCCCAAATTCAGTCGACACATTCCCAGTTGATGGCTTGGCTGTTTTGATGTTTAGAAAGAGAAATGATTTGCCTATAAATGTCTTATGTTTATCTTTTGTATTTTCTTTTTTATGTAAGCTTCATCACTTATAATTAGAAATGTTTAAACCAAATCACAACTTTTCTCCAAATTTAAGGGAAATTGACGCTTAAATTCCTAATTTCACGGTTGTAGATCATATCAACAAACCAATTAGAAAAAGCCATGTTCAGCGATAGTATAAGTGTGCGCTGCCTTCGCTCCATCCCCAATGATATGTGCTTTAACACAAAAATCACGACCATATTCGTTCGCCTGATCTTTGTGAAATATATAATCATAAATTAAACGCATGAATTGTGTCGTATATTGAAACTCGGTTTTGTTTGTGCACGTCTTTCGCGAGATAAATGACATCATAACAGTAAGTTTAGGGAATATTTCGCCAAAGCTGTTTAACCCATGTTTGACCTTCGTAATCTTTGTAATTGTCCAATGAATTCTCGAAAAAAACATCCGTCAGTCGGTGAGAAGGAATGAATAGAATTCCCGTATTTGTAAAAAAATACAAAAAAAAACTGCGCGAACTAGAAAACGTGCAATCTCCGAAATGTTGACTCATTTACATTATCATATAATTGAATTTACTACGTATTTTGTGCAGTATAGCGCAAACACAATTCCCCTTCTGCATGGGCTTATTTGATTGTTAGGATGCAGCACAGCGTTTTGCAACGATGTAAAATGATTATTTTCTCTCCAACTAAACATAATCAAAAATATCTAATAATGAAAAATAAGTCACCAAAACCGGCGCTGCATCCCGTAATTGATGTAATTGGGAGTAATACAGGTAAGAACTGTGCAGATATATATTTAAAAAAACATCCGTGATCTTTGATCTCAATGATTTAATTTACTATTAATTTCGAACACAGACACCATCAACGCAATATTACTTTTAAAAAAGATATTTCTTGTATAGTTTTACCAAATCCTAAACTTAGGTATTCATCGTAACATCATTTTAATATTTGAATGCATACAGGTCATTGCCAGGCTAATGGTGGCGAGTTATAATGGGTACTCACGAGGGCGAGTTCATCTGGCGGCAGACGACAATGGCGTTATTCTGGTCTATCCAGTTGTCGTCACACACAGTGCCCCACGTGCCATTGTAGAACACTTCCACGCGACCCTGGGACTGAGACGGCCTCCCGCCGTCGATCAACCGGATGTCACCGTTCGATGATTGACCCACTGTGAGCGAAAAACATTCGATGTAAGAATAATAAAAAATAATAAAGCGCAGGTTACATACTTCATAATTCATTTTAGAGTGGGTATGTTGTGTTTTACTCTGTGCAAACAAGAATGCTTTCAAGTTCATGTTCCTTCACAATTTCCAATTTGAAGATACAAAGCCGGATTACCAGTATTTTAAAAGTGACTCAAAATGTATCTCAAATCATCATTGCGTTGCCGTCTTCGTCGTCATCATCATCACCATCATCATCATCATCATCATCATCATCATCATCATCATCATCATCATCATCACCATCCTTATAACTATCGTTGTCATCGTCATCGACATCATCATGACCATCATCATCATGATCAGCATCATCATGATCATGATCATGATAATCATCATGATAATCATCATCATCATCATCATCATCATCATCATCATCATCATCATCATCATCATCATAACCATCATGATCATCATCAGCATCATCATAACCATCATGATGGTGATGATCATCATCATCGTCGTCGTCTTCGTCATTAGGATCATTATCAGAAGCATTTTCATCATCATCATCGAATTTAAAAGGGGTCCGACCCGCCCGGGTTAAAATATTTTTTCCTGAGTTTATCCAGAAATGGTAATAAAAAGCCACGCTTACAAATCGACTCTATCGTGCTTCACGGACCACAAAAAGGGCGATACCACTTTAAACCAAGATGGTAGCTAACGCCATTTGCAGGTCCGGCAAGGGAAAGCATTAAGGGCTTGAGCTATTTTGTCGATAGGAAACATTTGGTTTCCGTACAAGGTTAGGTAAAAAGTAATTATCTATTCTTTTCAACAGCATCTGCATGCAATTCATTATTAAACATGTATTTTAAAACTGAAAAGCATTATTATAGAAAACTATTCATATTTGTTTTATCGAATACACCTGATTAAATTCCAGAAACTTAGATATGATATTTTCATACAATGTCATTATAGGACGATCGGGGATTCACGTCACCAGAAATGGACTGGACACCAAAAATAGTCTTATATCTAATATATCGGTATTTGAGAATTAAAAAGTGATTGATTGTCCGCATTTACACTGTTAAAAAGAAAATTATGCAAGTGAGCACTAGCTTGTCATGGATAGATATTAGCAATAGGGTTATTTGCGATGTCGAAGTTACTATATATTAAGAACATACAACATATTTCAGTACTATATATTAAGAACATACAACATATTTCAGTACTATATATTAAGAACATACCACATATTTCAGTAAGTATCAACACTTTGTAGAAGGCGGTATTAATCAAAGACTAAACGTGTCATGCTGGCTTAACCAAGGGGTTGGACCGTCTTAATTAACATCTGTTCATGTATCCAAGGTTTGTATGAAGCAATATTGATGTTATACGAAACGTCTTAACCTCGCACAGACGGACAGGCGGAAGGAAAAATGGACTGTTCAATCGCTGTCTGCCTCTCGATATTATGTATAATTTAAAAAAAAAGATGTTTGAGTTATCGCATTTAATAATAAATGTATATAATTAGGGTTTATGATGGACAATAAAAACACAAAACACTTACAACAAACTAATCATCCTGCCGTGGCAGATTTATAACTATTTATCGTTAGCAATTTAGATATACGCGTAATATATTGACGCCTTAAACATTTCTTTCATATTGTCAACAAGGCGTCCACCCAAGGAAATGCACGTGTTTAATCGATTAAACAGGGCGAGGTCGTTAGACAATACATGCAGGTAATTTGTCAAGAACATTAATGGGACTAAAGTGTCTGTCGTTAAATGTGTCTACTTAAAAAGTAAAATATTTTGATAAAGTTGTTATTATTTTATTAATTATTATTATATCCAAACAATACAGGGAAGATGTATCATACTTCTTTCCGTTATAATTTTACGAACCACGATGGGTTCAGCGCCAAAATACATGAAATAACATGTCTATTGGGTAGTGGAAACAAACATTTTTGGGAAAAGGGTGTAGCCTTCCACTTTTGGGCAACATGTATCGAAAAAAAAAAAGAAATAGCAAGAAATGTCTAAACTAAAGTAAACTAGCAACTCGAAGAAACTTGCATCTGTTTAAAGAAATTGTCTGGGTCTTATAAGGTCCGCGCTTAAGCTATGAAACTTGGTTTGATGCAATTTTCAATAAATGTAATTGTTTCCGGCTTTTCCCGAAAAAATATTTGGTCAACATGATCCAAGTCGAAAAATCAACATAATGTTTGGCGTCATGCTTTTGTGAAAATGACTTGCCATCATAGTTTTAGTCGACACGATGAGTTATTTTTTACGCCATGACACCTTTTTCATATCACGCCGTCATAGAATGTTGACATCATCACAGCATCAGGGTGTTCCATATACGCTTCCATAGTTATGCCAACATGCGGGTTCTTTAAGTCTTGAAATCTTATCCTAAGTCGACAAATCAACATAATTTTTGGCGTCGTGCTCTTGTGAAAATCTTGCCATCATAGTTTTGGTCGGCATGATGATTTATTTTTTTACGCCATGGCACCTTTTTCATATCATGCCGTCATAGAATGTTGACATCATCACAGCATCAGGGTCTACCATATACGCTTCCATAGTAAATAGACAGTATCAACGACGTCATTTAAAATATAGCATAACACAATCATGACGTCATAATGTATGATTTGGAATTACAACACATTCACATAATACGCAAATAATGACGAAAACAAAAAGTCTATTTCTAAAAAAGAAGGATTAAATGCAGATGTAAGTAATCAATACAGTTTGGACTTTAAGATCTAGTGTTATGTCGACTTAGATCTACAGTACAATGTAAACAAATGATTAAAAAAAAAATAACAAACGTGTTTGATAAATTCTACAGTAGATCAAAACTCATAGTCTTACCACACTCTTGTATGATTTTAATTCCAATGATGAGCATTGATGAATAATACAAACTCAGTCGACCCATTTTCATCATTGTAGTATATCCATTAAATATAAATCCGAATCATTTCCAAAATATGCGATAAAAGTCAATAAACGGTTGACAAAAGGTACCCGCGGCCGCGCACCGCTTCAAGTTTTATAGCGAACGTTTCTCCTGTTAAACCTATAGTGTTAATTCCTTTTCTGCTCAATCAACGTCAAATCTGTAATGTATCTCGTAAAACACTTATTCAATTAACTTTTGTATAATCGAAAAACGATATAGGCTAACCAAACGCGATTTAAGCGTTATAAAATAAAATATTGACATAAGCGATTAAAGGGAGAAATGTTTACTATCGCACCGTTGTCACGTGGAAACCGATAAACATGTGCGAGAAGGAAATGTCACATCTTGAATACTTATCGATCAAAGGCCGTTTCATTTAGTTTTTATCAATGCAATATGAACTGTCATATGTAGATGTTGGTATTATTGCGAGTATGGAAATATCAATAGCTCTCCACTTCCCCGCTCCTTTACGTACCCACATTTCATTTTGATGAATAAATGCGTGATGTTTTACGGAATGCAGACCCGCCCATTTCATGACGAATTAAACATGCCCGTTCTTGAAATAAGATGTCGCATAGAATAACCAATACTTGTTAATTTGCATTCGAGTTTATAATCCTAGCACGGATATTGATTTGTGTCTTTAAATGAAACCATATCGTAGACTATGGTAAACAGTAGATCTACTGTGTGAATGTACAGTGAAGTAGATATTCTTAATGTTTAGCAAGGATCTTTTGAATAATGTGTTAATTTAAATGGTAGTGGATCTAAACTGCTGCATAGGTAATAGAACTATATTAAGGAATGGTTGATTTTATTTTGCGTAAGGGAATCCGTTAGTTATTAATGTCAGCTTTGTAAGAAAAGAAGTTTTATTGAAAGAGATTTTTCAGTTTGTGCCAAGGCATGTGTTTAATGTACGCAGGCGTCTTTATATAAACTGTAAACAATGAATGTTCACGCTAATGCACTCTTAATATTGACTTGAGAGCAATATCGACGTTGGTTTCATGAGGGAGATAAATATTTAAATTAAAGATAAGCGCCTTTCTATTGTAAAGGCTGAGTGAGCAGATTTAAAAACATCGTCATTTTAACAAGGTTGCATTTAAAATAAATATGTAAATGTCGTTTTCAGCATTACATCGGAATATGGCCACACTTGCTGGGTTCCTGATTGTGATAGTACTACATATTCAAGGTGAGATTACTGTCTAGATTGCATTGTACGCGATATTGTTTAATATTGTTTCCATTTATTATGAAATTCGAAGTACATGTATGTATTTTGGCTGTCCATACCGTTATTAACCATTTTCGGTGTGTCTTTAAAGGGACATGTAAACGTATTGTTTTTAAACGTTTCAATTCAGTGCCTTAAATGTGGAGACCTAAGCAGATAGAAAGTAAAACGCTAGTAAGTAAAATAATAAACAAAGAAAATGTACGAAATTGTTCCCGAGGAACCCGGTGCCTCAGAATCCAAAAGCGTATTAGTATTGCTGCACTATTTACTTTAAATCTATAATCTTCATGAAGCGGTTGCTTTAAGACAATACTGGAATCCTCTTTCTTCATTGCCTGTGTGCTGAAGAAAACGCGGTTTGAATTTAAGCGGAAGTGTACTTCACAACCGGAAAAAATAATGCCATTGCTGCTGCCGTTGTGGTTGTTTTGTTTCCGCAATTTTGAGTCAAATATTCTCTTTTGTTGGACTTAAATAAACATATAATAAAAACATAGAAAAAAAAAGTTAAATGTGCAAATTCTAAAAAAAAATCTTACAGCTAAAGGCGTGTATGACACAAAAAGAAGTTAGATTTACTCATTTTAACTTCAGTCGGACATTTTACGATTCAGCGCTAAAATAGCCCGATTTGTGCCGACTGATTGTGCCACCAATTCCACCCACCGATTCATCCCCGCGTGTTCCGATTGTAGAACAAAATGCACAGTTTGTACGTTTTTATTAACTTACGTCGGAAATAAAATTTTAGTTTACAACTGATTTTTGGAGTATGCTTGTTCTTCCAGGACCTCCATACTTAAAAAAACAAGCCATGCTCAGAATTCGTAACTTCACTAGATATTTTGAAATTTTCTATGAAAACCTAATCAGTGCAGCTTACACGACAAATATTCAACGGGAGATTTTATAACTTTTTGTTTAACAACGTGCCATATGATAATGACAATTGAAATAAACATGCGGTATTGTTCTGTCGTACATTTCGCACGGCACTTTTACTACGCGTATTTTTTTAATTAAAAGTCCGCAAACGTCTTGTGCGCTTGCAGGGCCCTCTTTTGGCCGATTTTGGGGCCGAAATTCGGCCCATTCCCCCCTTAAAATAGTATACTTTTTTTCCCCTATTTCAACTAAAAATCCCCCCCCCCCTCCAAAAAGTTGCCAGCTGCTGGTATCGTGCTATTAACCTTAGATTATATGTATATTTATGTATATTACATTAAAATATAGCAATTTTAACTGTTGAATGGTTGGTGGAAAGATCTTCTAATATTCCCCTTTTCACCCGAAACGACGCGAAATTCCCCCTCTAAGGGCCCCGACCCCAATCCCCTAAAGTGTAGCAAGGGCCCTGGCTTGTTTACTTCTGCCATATCGTTCAGGCGGATTGGCGGATTTCAAGGGCGGCAAAAAACACACCAGAAAAAAACAAGAAACCGTCGGAGACGGATGATGCTCCCCAAAGGTTTTTTTGTCACAATATTGCACTATATATTCAGATAAAAGGAAACGTCTTGAGGGGCATAACTTTGGACAAAATAATACGACGGATGGTTTAGCAACTTAAAAATTTAAAAGGGCCATAACTCTCTAAATAAATCATCTAACCAGAACCCACAAATAACATGCGCATCTCCTCAAGGTAGTTAAGCTTCCCATAAAGCTTCATTGAATTCCAGTCAGTAGTTGGGGGGGGGACAAGAATTGCACTATATGTTCAGTTTATAGAAAATTTCAAAGGGCCATAACTCTGTGAAAAATCATCCGACCATAACCGACTGATAATAGGCTCATCTCCTATTGGTAGTGAAGCTTCCCATAATGTTTCGTTGAATTCCGGTCATTAATTGCAGAGAAATAGCCCGGACAAAAATTGTGCACGGACGGACGGACACACGGACGGACGAAGCGGCGACTATATGCTCCCCCCAAAAATTTTGGGGAAGCATAAAAATACACACTGGAACTACTAAATTGTCGTTTTAGCGTGACCGCGTGATGATGCGTGTGAAGCCGACACACCAGAACGACAAGTTAGGGGCGCAAACACTGGCACACACTCAAAATGGATAAAAGAACGATATTGTGTTGTATTGTCGTTCAATCGGGTACAAACATGTTGTTCTGACACACTCAAAATGGGAAAATAATGATATATTGTGTTGTAGTGTCGTGCAAGCGGATGCAAACGTGTTGTTCTGGCGAGATGTTTTTTAAGTACCGTACTCATCACGCGGTCATTAAAAAACCGACAGACACCTTCATACATCGTTTCGGCGGGTATCTTTGTTGTTATTCTTGCATGTTCTCTTGTTGTTACCCCTCGGACCCGCCAACACGCCAGAACGATATGGAAGAACTTAGCCACCATAGTTTTGTGGCCCTGTTGTTTTGAAATATATTCACGTTATTGAATGAAATGTATGCACACTTCTGTATGCACAATTCAGATTTATTCTCAATAAGCTATCTATAGGAGGTTAATGACACAGTACGCGTCTAAGCTGCTTTTATAACTAATCGATTTTATGCGCCAACTGGCCTTAGTGTGCAGTATTTTGTTTATCTGGTATTTTGCAGATAATATTATATAAGGTAGAAAGATCAATGGCCTGTTGTATGGTTATGTAGCAAACCACATAATTATATTTCGGAGTAAACAAGTTTGAAACTTAAATCCGCAAGAATATTTTCAAAATAACAGATAACGTTTGTACAGGTAGTCTTACATCCAACAGTTGATCCAGACTTGTAACGGAAAAACGCCGTTCCGTAGGGTTTTTAGTTGTAAAAAATTCTCTGCAAACAGAGAGACATATGCTTAGTTTCCATAATATTATAAACCTTGATAAAAAATGAGAACATCCTATACATAAAACTTGAAGTCCGGCTTGTTATTATTGCCATTGTGTGGCTGTCAATGCTGGATTGTGGGTACTCGCATGTACATGTATTGTGTCATAGCAAACAGTTCACTGATTGGGAAAACAATATGTAACGCGTTCTGAGAAAACGGGGCTTAATGCATGTGCGTAAAGTGTCATCCCAGATTAGCATGTGCAGTCCGCACAGGCTAATCAGGGACGACACTTTCCGCTTGTATAGTATTTTTCGTTTAATGAAGTCTCTTCTACACGAGAATCCAATTAAGCCGGAAAGTGTCGTCCCTGATTAGCCCGTGCGGACAGCCTATGCGGACTGCACAGGCTAATCTGGGATGACACTTTACGCACATGCATTATGCCCAGTTTTCTCAGAACGCGACACATATGTATGATTACGAACTATGCTGAATGTTATTTCCAGCCGTCGGCGGTTCCACAACTCTGCAGCCTGCGTCGGATGTCTGTAAAACATGCCGCGTCAATCAGTACTGTCCTCTTAATACGCCAGCCTGCTTTGGTAAGAGACGCGGCGAGTATGGTCTTCTTGTTCGTATAGAATTTTAATCACAGAGTTGCATGCGTAAAAAAATGAAATACTGATAAACACAAATGCAGGTCTATTTAGGTCGAATTTAAACTTTAATAATATAGTTTTTGATTTTTTAAGTTGAAAGAGAAAACCAAAAACATACTTTCGACATAATTAAATTCTCAAGTAGAAAACAAGAACATTCGCCATACAACTAAATACATATCGTATGCCATTAATATAAGTCTGGGTACTTTAAATAACATTGAAATGTAGCCATTTTAAATCGGAGAATTAGTATAACAAAGTATTTCCGACAACTTGTAAGATGATATTAAAGACCGTTAATATAAAGCCGCGTTTGAGAAAGTTTCCTCCATAACCAAATTGTGCCGCTTCTCATCTAACCCGTGGACCATATGTAATGCGTAACTATGTTCATACATTCGCTATGTTCGTTATTTAAATGATTTTTTATAGAATGTTTCATATCAAATGTATATTCATGTGTACGTATTAAGTGATGGTTAAAACTGCATGTCAATTGAGGTACACACATTTAATTGCACATACATGTATAAGCACACCCTTTTCCCAGTGTTTTAAAGGGGCCTTTTCACAGATTTTGTGAATACAACACAAAGATGAATATATTGGCTCTATTAGACCATGGTAAATGTTCAGTATTACTGTTTCCTCACAAATATCATAACTAAAACGAAAATTTGCGAATCTGAAACAACTTTTTTCAATTTTGTCAATTTACCAAAGCGTGAAAAGATCCCTTTAAGTTAATACAATGTTAACGTTAACAAGTCAAAACACGACTTTTCATAAAAATGCTAGTTATTATGCTTTTTATAGATACCGATATGTTCATACTATATTTTTCGGACTATTTCTAAGACCACCTCTGAAATGTTGGAAATGTGCTTACGAATACGCATTGAGATCGGATGAATGTATGGGCGTCACACCATTAGGAACAGAATGTCATACCCTAAAATAAGAGCACATAACTTGAATCGTTTAAATATTTGATAAGTCAATAAGATGATGTAATAATAGTGTTGGTTTAAAGACGAATCGACAGAGAAATTACTGCCGTTGGTACTACCTTTAAAGTACAGGTACATTTCTGACTGCTTTGCATAAGTCGTGATTACATTAATTCTTATCGTTCATGGTCAATTGAAATGCATTTACGCAAGTCCTATTGGTATTCTTTACATGCTGGTGTCCATGTATTATACAGAATACTTAGTCTCAATGAAAGAATGTTTTTTTCCAATTGATTTCCAATTAAATTTAACTAAATCCAATATTTACATCATTTGGTTTGAAAATCGATCGATATGTGACTTGTTCAATTATTCAGTACAGTAGTGCTACTACAATAACCCTAAGTAACTCAACGTATCAAAGCTAGATATAATATACTGCATCGTCACAATCTAGTATATGCTTTTTAAACGTTGGATGTCGATCAACGGTATTAATTTTACTAATTACATAAAGAACTATTATAGTATTGATTTTAAAGGTTCTTGTTAACAGTTTTACATCACGACAGTTTGCAACAAAAATTCATATATTAAAAATAAGCACGCATGCATTCAAAACAAATTTAAAACAAATCTTACTAAGAATAATATTACAATTTTACAAACGTATATTCGTTTATTGATAATCATCAATTCAAATCGTAATAAATAACAAGCGTTCGTTACGTTTTCGTCTATAATTTAAGAATAAATGTGTTTAAACGACGTACATCACGATGTTTATAACAGTGCACCTTAAAACTAATGCGTGCTATAGAGGCAGCGAATTAGCATTGGCTTTCCCTTGTTCGATCCCCAGGGCAGGCACATTGTTTACTTTATATTTTTCTTTGTTAATGAGAATTAATTTTATTTTTCCAAATACTGCCATGTTGTTGTTTTTAAATACAAAAATCTGCGAACTAGTTCCTTGGAATATATATTTGTACAACGGTATACTAACTACTTTTCTAACGATTTATTTATTGAACGAAAATCTTTGATTTCAACTTGAATAAGTCTTGCTTTTTCACATGCAGTAAACTTGTATTAATTTATACCTGATATTTTAAAAATTATCTTAAACGTTGACAGCAGTTGTCCCAAATACCGAAACGTATTATTCAAAAAAGGAAACACGTGACTTCATGGTTGCACAAAAAGACCAGTACCCTTGGCTAAACATTGTGTTACACTGTTCATGGGTGAAACAAACTACAGGAAATAAATTAAACTTAAATGGTGTTGTTCATTTTTTCTTTAAAAAAAACGTTTTATAGAAAATTATATAATCAACATTGGTGAATAACGAACAAACTCACGTGTCACCACTCACGCCGTATACATGATTATGCGTATACATATTACACAGTACATGTAATTTACACAGAAACAGACCAACTTGTATTCAGAAATCAACTGGCATAGTTTAGCCGAGCGTAGGAAGTATCTAAAACTTATACATATGTACAAAATTCACAATGGCTTATGTCCAGACTACTTACAAAATTTACTACCAGCAACTGTCTATCAACAATCTGCTAGGAACCTGAGGAACGCAAATGATTATGTAATCGTTACTAGAAGGACGGAACTTTACTCACGTTCATTTATCCCGTCGGCTATAGATCTATGGAACAACTTACCTCGCGACATAAGACTGTTAGATTCTCTATCAATATTCAAAATTTAATTAAAACAATTATTTCTCCCAAATGTCGAAACTCCTTTATATTTTCATGTTGGTGATAGAAAATCGTCCATTTTACATGCTCGACTAAGGAATAACTGAAGCGATTTGAAATTGCACTTGTTCATCAATCACTTAGAACCTTCACCTTTATGCGTATGTGGAGAAGTTGAATCAGTGTATCATTTCTTTTTTATTTGTCCACGCTTTTCTGATCAACGTACTACTCTTTTTGAAACCCTACACGCAATTGAACAAATAAATTGCAATACAATGCTTTTTGGTAATGACATGTTAGATAATGACAACAACTGCTTCATATTTAAAAATGTTCAGATATTTATTAAGACGACAAAGCGTTTTTCATAATGATGTTGTAGCACATAGTTATGTTTATTCTCCTGGATAGGACTTCACTATCTCAAGGTTGTACTATATGTTTTATTTCCAATGCTTTACAAACCATGATTTTCTTTTGTATTTTACTTGCGCACTTGTATTTTGCTTTCTTAAGACAAATGTAATCTTGACCATGTAACTTATAGCTTTACAAAATCACGCTTTCGTCACGAATATATGCAATGTAAATAACAGAACAGGGAAAGACCACCAATAATGTTGTTAGAACTTTAGGTCCTACCCTTTTTTCAAAACAGTTGTATTTCTATATATGTTCTGTAGTTGTGTAACTATTTTGGAAATAAAAAATGTTTAAAAAAAAAAGAAAAAAACACAAAAAAACGGGTAACTAAAAAAATAAAAAATAAAAATATATAAAAAAAAACATTGCCACCGAGCGGCTGTGTGAACATTCACACATTGTTGCACAGCTTTTGGAGACTGACCGTTCAACTTATTTCAAAACAAAAGCATTTCCAATAAACAATTTGCGTTTACTTATAATAATCTTAAACACTTATACCCACCGGCAATAGTTGATTAAACACTGATGCTTTTGAATAACTATAACATCGTCGTCTAGAACTCCAATGAGATATGTGCAAATCGTGATTTATATCTAATCCGTTGTCACTTCATTATTTACCGTAGGAAAACTGGATAAAAATTGTTAACATTTATTGGCGTCGCACTGGAGTGCGGCGACTATATATGTAATGCATGTTTTTTTCGCTTATGGGAGGAGAAGTTATTTTACGGATCAATGTATATATTTATGTTTTAAGAATATCTTGCATAGTGGTGATTTTTTGTAAATTAGTGTAAATAAGTACTGGATTTGTGCCTATTACATTTATTACAACATTTATTGCCAATAATGCAAAGCTAATTGTTTTAATTAATAACTGATCCACAACTGATCACAGAGGAAATATCACAGGGACTGGGCAAATACACGATTCGTTCATACGACACAAGGACACTATTTTGTTTTACGGATCATTTCGGCTTAGAGAACTCACCAGTCACGTAAAATATCGAATATAATATATATTTTTTATAAACAACTGGAAGCAAGATGAGTTGCAGATATTGGTCAGTAACCATATTTTAACTTACTCTTTTGACCTGTTAATTCTTTTCAGCTCAATTCAACAGTGAAAAATGCCCATAATATCACTTTCAGAAACGCATACATTGTCAAAATAAATGTTCAATCGAACTCGTTTTTTTTATTATTGTAAGTCCTCCAGGTTCTCTATAAAATTATTAATCAATACTTCATTTTCAACTTTGTTTTACAAATAAACACCCGCTTTTTAATGTTTTGGGACAAAATAAATTTTCGGCAGCGTGGTACAGAAATCCGTATTTTAAAAATCATTTAGTATTTATTCGTAAGCCGAGTGCCTAGTGCAACTTGATTTTGAAAATAATTATATTTTAAATACTGATTTATTTTTTACAGAAATAGGACATTATAATAATATTTTACAGACTGTCACATCTCCTGCACAAACTGTACATCGTACGGCGAGAACCACTGTCTGCAATGCAAGCTGGGGTACAGGAACGTGTCTGGCACGTGTGGGCGTAAGTATAGAGTAACCACTGCGAATAGCTCATATGTGGAACCTTGTGAAAAGCCCGTGTCAGTGTAAGTACATACTCTCCTACAGCGAAAGACTCATGTCTGAAACATTGTCACAAATCAGCGTAAGTACAGACTCTCGTACTGCGAATGAATCCTGCCTGGGACATAGTTACAAATCAGCGTAAGTACAGACTCTCCTACTGCGAAGAATACTGTCTATGACATAGTTACAAATCAGCGTAAGTACAGACTCTCCTACTGCGAATGAATTGTGTGTGGAACATAGTCACAAATCAGCGTAAGTACACACTCTCCTACTGCGAATGAATCCTGCCTGGGACATAGTTACAAATCAGCGTAAGTACAGACTCTCCTAGTGCGAATGAATCCTGCCTGGGACATAGTTACAAATCAGCGTAAGTACACACTCTCCTACTGCGATGAATACTGTCTATGACATAGTTACAAATCATCGTAAGTACAGACTCTCCTACTGCGAATGAATTGTGTGTGGAACATAGTCACAAATCAGCGTAAGTACACACTCTCCTACTGCGAATGACTCCTGTCTGGAACATAGTCACAAATCAGCGTAAGTACAGACTCTCCTACTGCGAATGAATCCTGCCTGGGACATAGTTACAAATCAGCGTAAGTACAGACTCTCCTACTGCGAATGACTCCTGTGTGGAACATAGTTACAAATCAGCGTAAGTACAGACCCTCCTACTGCGAATGAATCCTGCCTGGGACATAGTTACAAATCAGCGTAAGAACAGACTCTCCTACTGCAAATGAATCCTGCCTGGGACATAGTTACAAATCAGCGTAAGTACAGACTCTTCTACTGCGAATGACTCCTGTCTGGAACATAGTCACAAATCAGCGTACGTACAGACTCTCCTACTGCGAATGAATCCTGTCTGAAACATAGTCACAAATCAGTGTAAGTACAGACTCTCCTACTGCGAATGAATCCTGCCTGGGACATAGTTACAAATCAGCGTAAGTTCAGACTCTCCTACTTCGAATGAATCCTGGCTGGGACATAGTTACAAATCAGTGTAAGAACAGACTCTCCTACTGCGAATGACTCCTGTGTGGAACATAGTCACAAATCAGCGTAAGTACAGACTCTCCTACTGCGAATGAATCCTGTCTGGAACATAGTCACAAATCAGTTTAAGTACAGACTCTCCTTCTGCGAATGAATCCTGTCTAGGACATAGTTACAAATCAGCTTAAGTACAGACTCTCCTACTGCGAATGAATCATGTCTGGGACATAGTTACAAATCAGCGTAAGTCCAGACTCTCCTACTGCGAATGAATCCTGTGTGGAACATAGTCACAAATCAGCGTAAGTACAGACTCTCCTACTGTGAATGAATCCTGTCTGGGTCATAGTTACAAATCAGCGTACGTACAGACTCTCCTACTGGGAATGACACCTGTCTGGAACATAGTCAGAAATCAGTGTTAGTACAGACTCTGCTACTGCGAATGACTCCTGTCTGGAACATAGTCACAAATCAGTGTAAGAACAGACTCTCCTACTGCGAATGACTCCTGTCTGGAACATAGTCACAAATCAGTGTACGTACATACTCTCCTACAGCGAAAGACTCATGTCTGAAACATTGTCACAAATCAGCGTAAGTACAGACTCTCGTACTGTGAATGAATCCTGCCTGGGACATAGTTACAAATCAGCGTAAGTACAGACTCTCCTACTGCGATGAATACTGTCTATGACATAGTTACAAATCAGCGTAAGTACAGACTCTCCTACTGCGAATGAATTGTGTGTGGAACATAGTCACAAATCAGCGTAAATACACACTCTCCTACTGCGAATGAACCATGCCTGGGACATAGTTACAAATCAGCGTAAGTACACACTCTCCTACTGCGATGAATACTGTCTATGACATAGTTACAAATCAGCGTAAGTACAGACTCTCCTACTGCGAATGAATTGTGTGTGGAACATAGTCACAAATCAGCGTAAGTACACACTCTCCTACTGCGAATGAATCCTGCCTGGGACATAGTTACAAATCAGCGTAAGTACAGACTCTCCTAGTGCGAATGAATCCTGCCTGGGACATAGTTACAAATCAGCGTAAGTACACACTCTCCTACTGCGATGAATACTGTCTATGACATAGTTACAAATCATCGTAAGTACAGACTCTCCTACTGCGAATGAATTGTGTGTGGAACATAGTCACAAATCAGCGTAAGTACACACTCTCCTACTGCGAATGACTCCTGTCTGGAACATAGTCACAAATCAGCGTAAGTACAGACTCTCCTACTGCGAATGAATCCTGCCTGGGACATAGTTACAAATCAGCGTAAGTACAGACTCTCCTACTGCGAATCACAGGTGGTTAGCGTGTGGCTATGATATTAATTAGTGAAAACATCATTTTGAATGATAAATAATCATATTATAACGAAAAATTAACTTTTCTGAAAAAAATAAATATTTCACTATCAAATATATATATAACAAGGTATGCAACTCAAAATCAGCCCAAAACGGGGTGCATCGCTTTGAACAGCCATATCTTCATAAATTTTGCAGCGATTTTCACGATCTCGGTCTTATTCAACGCAGAAATGAATTTCCTTTCTGGAAATGTATATGTCTTGCAATATTTTAACAAATGCTGGGTCAACTTTTAAGAAATAACACGATACACAACACGCATGACCCAGTTGACAGTGATCATGCTGTCTTTAAGACTGAAATCTTCACGGAGTAAAGGGCAACTTCCCTACAAAGTTCATGTAATTCGATACCATAATTCAATAAAACGTATGAAAAAACATTATTACCGTTCTTGTCGTTACATTCTGCATCAAGACTAACTGTCCAGCGCCGTTTGAAACCTTTGTTTACATACATTTCAACTAACTGACATTTTAAACATACGAGTGATTTCATTGGTCCAATGCGGAGGTGTGTCTTTACGACTGGAGATTTCATTCATAAAGAATACATGATCACTGTCAACTGGGTCATGCGTGTTGTGTATCGTGTTATTTCTTAAAAGTTGACCCAGCATTTGTAAAAATATTGCAAGACATATACATTTCCAGAAAGGAAATTCATTTCTGCGTTGAATAAGACCGAGATCGTGAAAATCGCTGCACAATTGATGAAGATATGGCTGTTCAAAGCGATGCACCCCGTTTTGGGGTGATTTTGAGTTGCATACCTTGTTATATATATATTTGATAGTGAAATATTTTTTTTCAGAAAAGTTAATTTTTCGTTATAATATGATTATTTATCATTCAAAATGATGTTTTCACTAATTAATATCATAGCCACACGCTAACCACCTGTGCTGCGAATGACTCCTGTGTGGAACATAGTTACAAATCAGCGTAAGTACAGACCCTCCTACTGCGAATGAATCCTGCCTGGGACATAGTTACAAATCAGCGTAAGAACAGACTCTCCTACTGCAAATGAATCCTGCCTGGGACATAGTTACAAATCAGCGTAAGTACAGACTCTTCTACTGCGAATGACTCCTGTCTGGAACATAGTCACAAATCAGTGTACGTACAGACTCTCCTACTGCGAATGAATCCTGTCTGAAACATAGTCACAAATCAGTGTAAGTACAGACTCTCCTACTGCGAATGAATCCTGCCTGTGACATAGTTACAAATCAGCGTAAGTTCAGACTCTCCTACTTCGAATGAATCCTGGCTGGGACATAGTTACAAATCAGTGTAAGAACAGACTCTCCTACTGCGAATGACTCCTGTGTGGAACATAGTCACAAATCAGCGTAAGTACAGACTCTCCTACTGCGAATGAATCCTGTCTGGAACATAGTCACAAATCAGTTTAAGTACAGACTCTCCTTCTGCGAATGAATCCTGTCTAGGACATAGTTACAAATCAGCTTAAGTACAGACTCTCCTACTGCGAATGAATCATGTCTGGGACATAGTTACAAATCAGCGTAAGTCCAGACTCTCCTACTGCGAATGAATCCTGTGTGGAACATAGTCACAAATCAGCGTAAGTACAGACTCTCCTACTGTGAATGAATCCTGTCTGGGTCATAGTTACAAATCAGCGTACGTACAGACTCTCCTACTGGGAATGACACCTGTCTGGAACATAGTCAGAAATCAGTGTTAGTACAGACTCTGCTACTGCGAATGACTCCTGTCTGGAACATAGTCACAAATCAGTGTAAGAACAGACTCTCCTACTGCGAATGACTCCTGTCTGGAACATAGTCACAAATCAGTGTACGTACATACTCTCCTACAGCGAAAGACTCATGTCTGAAACATTGTCACAAATCAGCGTAAGTACAGACTCTCGTACTGTGAATGAATCCTGCCTGGGACATAGTTACAAATCAGCGTAAGTACAGACTCTCCTACTGCGATGAATACTGTCTATGACATAGTTACAAATCAGCGTAAGTACAGACTCTCCTACTGCGAATGAATTGTGTGTGGAACATAGTCACAAATCAGCGTAAATACACACTCTCCTACTGCGAATGAACCATGCCTGGGACATAGTTACAAATCAGCGTAAGTACACACTCTCCTACTGCGATGAATACTGTCTATGACATAGTTACAAATCAGCGTAAGTACAGACTCTCCTACTGCGAATGAATTGTGTGTGGAACATAGTCACAAATCAGCGTAAGTACACACTCTCCTACTGCGAATGACTCCTGTCTGGAACATAGTCACAAATCAGCGTAAGTACACACTCTCCTTCTGCGAATGAATCCTGCCTGGGACATAGTTACAAATCAGCGTAAGTACAGACTCTCCTACTGCAAATGACTCCTGTGTGGAACATAGTTACAAATCAGCGTAAGTACAGACCCTCCTACTGCGAATGAATCCTGCCTGGGACATAGTTACAAATCAGCGTAAGTACAGACTCTCCTACTGCAAATGAATCCTGCCTGGGACATAGTTACAAATCAGCGTAAGTACAGACTCTCCTACTGCGAATGACTCCTGTCTGGAACATAGTCACAAATCAGCGTACGTACAGACTCTCCTACTGTGAATGAATCCTGTCTGGGTCATAGTTACAAATCAGCGTACGTACAGACTCTCCTACTGGGAATGACACCTGTCTGGAACATAGTCAGAAATCAGTGAACGTACAGACTCTCCTTCTGCGAATGACTCCTGTCTGGAACATAGTCACAAATCAGTGTAAGTACAGACTCTCCTACTGCGAATGACTCCTGTCTGGAACATAGTCACAAATCAGTGTAAGTACAGACTCCTACTGCAAATAAATCCTGGCTGGGACATAGTTACAAATCAGCGTACGTACAGACTCCTTCTGCGAGTGACTGACTCCTGTCTGGAACAAAGTTACAAATCAGTGTTAGTACAGACTCTCCTACTGCGAATGACTCCTGTCTGGAACATAGTCACAAATCAGTGTAAGTACAGACTCTCCTACTGCGAATAACTCCTGTCTGGAACATTGTCAAAAATCAGTGTAAGTACAGACTCTCCTACTGCGAATGACTCCTGTCTGGAGCATAGTCACAAATCAGTGTAAGTACAGACTCTCCTACTGCGAATGAATCCTGTCTGGAACATAGTCACAAATCAGTGTAAGTACAAACTATCCTACTGGGAAAGACTCCTGTCTGGAACATAGTCACAAATCAGCGTACGTACAGACTCTCCTACTGCGAATGAATACTGTCTGGGACATACTAGTAGTTACAAATCAGCGTAAGTACAGACTGTCTTACTGCGAATGAATCCTGTGTGGAACAAAGTCACAAATCAGCGTAAGTACAGACCCTCCTACTGCAAATGAATCCTGCCTGGGACATAGTTACACATCAGCGAAAGTACAGACTCTCCTACTGCAAATGAATCCTGCCTGGGACATAGGTTCAAATCAGCGTGCGTACAGACTCTCCTACTGCGAATGACTCCTGTGTGGAACATAGTCACAAATCAGCGTACGTACAGACTCTCCTACTGCGAATGAATCCTGTCTGGAACATAGTCACAAATCAGCGTAAGTACAGACTCTCCTACTGCGAATGAATCCTGTCTGGGACAAAGTTACAAATCAGCGTAAATACAGGCTCTCTTACTGCGAATGAATCCTGCCTGGGACATAGTTACAAATCAGCGTAAGTACAGACTCTCCTACTGCGAATGAATCCTGTCTGGGACATAGTTACAAATCAGCGTAAGTACAGACTCACCTACTGCGAATGCATCCAGTCTGGGACATAGTTATCCCCACGTATTTCGGAGAAAAAGTGGGGATATTGTGGTGATGTGCGTCCGTCAGTCCTGGCCACCTGCTCCTCCTACACTATTAGCACTAGAACCTTGAAACTTACATACATGGTAGCTATGAGCATATGTGCAACAGGACAGTGACGGAATTTTGATCTTACCCCTGGGCCAAAAGTTATCTGGGTTGGGGCTGGCCGTGTCAGAGATTTTTACTCATTTTTTATGTTATTGTACATTAACTTCATCATTTCTGCACCGATTTACTTCAAATTGATACTGAGCCTCTCTTATGACAATACGGTCAATCTCAACTATGCATGGCCCCATGACCAATCCTGGGGTGCCCAGGCCACATAGGCCACGCCCACCGAAAATTGCCTTTTACTATAATTTCTTCATTTCTACACCGATTCACTTCAAATTGATACTGAACCTCTCTTATGACAATACGGTCAATCTCAGCTATGCATGGCCCCATTACCAACCCTAGGGCACCCCGCCCACATAGGCTACGCCCACATAGGCCACGCCCACCCAAAATTGCCTTTTACTATAATTTCTTCATTTCTACACTGATTCACTTCAAATTGATACTGAACCTCTCTTATGACAATACAGTTAATCTCAGCTATGCATGGCGCCATTACCAACCCTGGAGCACCCCGCCCACGTTGGCCACGCCCACATAGGCCACGCCCACCCAAAATTGCCTTTTACTATAATTTCTTCTTTTCTACACCGATTCACTTCAAATTGATACTGAACCTCTTTTATGACAATACAGTCAATCACAACTATGCATGACGCCATTACCAACTCTGGGGCGCCCCGCCCACATAGACCACGCCCACCCAAAATTGCTGTTTACAATAATTTCTTCATTTCTACACCGATTTACTTCAAATTGATACTGAACATCTCTTATGAAAATACGGTCAATCTCAACTATGCATGGCCCCATTAACAACGCTGGGGCGCCCCGCCCATAATAGGCCACACCCACCCAAAATTGTCTTTTATTATAATTTCTTCATTTCTACACCGATTCACTTCTAATTGATACTGAACTTTTCTTATGACAATACGGTCAATCTCAACTATGCATGGCCCCATTACCAACCCTGGGGCGCCCCTGGGTCAAACATGCGGCGTGGGGATACGCGTCAACCTCTGCCGCGCCATTTCAAGTTACAAATCAGCGTAAGTACAGACTCTCCTACTGCGAATGAATCCTGTCTGGGACATAGTCACAAATCAGCGTACGCACAGACTCTCCTACTGCGAATGACTCCTGTCTGGGACATAGTCACAAATCAGTGTAAGTAGAGACACTCCATTGCGCATGACTCCTGTCTGGAACATAGTCACAAATCAGTGTAAGTACAGACTCTCCTACTGCAAATGAATCCTGGCTGGGACATAGTTACAAATCAGCATACGCACAGACTCTCCTACTGCGAATGACTCCTGTCTGGAATATAGTCACAAATCAGTGTTAGTACAGACTCTGCTACTGCGAATGACTCCTGTCTGGAACATAGTCACAAATCAGTGTAAGTACAGACTCTCCTACTGCGAATGACTCCTGTCTGGAACATAGTCACAAATCAGTGTACGTATAGACTCTCCTACTTCGAATGACTCCTGTCTGGAACATAGTCACAAATCAGTGTAAGTACAGACTCTCCTACTGCGAATGAATCCTGTCTGGAACATAGTCTCAAATCAGTGAAAGTACAGACTCTCCTACTGCGAAAGACTCCTGTCTGGAACATAGTCACAAATCAGCGTACGTACAGACTCTCCTACTGCGAATGAATACTGTCTGGGACATAGTTACAAATCAGCGTAAGTACAGACTGTCCTACTGCGAATGAATCCTGTGTGGAACAAAGTCACAAATCAGCGTAAGTACAGACTCTCCTACTGAGAATGAATCCTGCCTGGGACATACTTACAAATCAGCGTGAGTCAAGACTCTCCTACTGCGAATGACTCCTGTGTGGAACATAGTCACAAATCAGCGTACGTACAGACTCTCCTACTGCGAATGAATCCTGCCTGGGACATAGTTACAAATCAGCGTAAGTACAGACTCTCCTACTGCGAATGAATCCTGCCTGGGACATAGTTACAAATCAGCGTAAGTACAGACTCTCCTACTGCGAATGCATCCAGTCTGGGACATAGTTATCCCCACTTGTTTCGGAGAAAAAGTGGGGATATTGTGGTGATGTGCGTCCGTCAGTCCTGGCCACCTGCTCCTCCTACACTATTAGCACTAGAACCTTGAAACTTACGTACATGGTAGCTATGAGCATATGTGCGACGGTGACAGTGACGGAATTTTGATCTGACCCTTGGGTCAAAAGTTATGGGGGTTGGGGCTGGCAGGGTCAGAGATTTTCACTCATTTTTTACATAAACTTCTTCATTTCTGAACCGATTTACTTCAAATTGATACTGAGCCTCTCTTATGACAATACGGTCAATCTCAACTATGCATGGCCCCATTGCCAACCCTGGGGCGCCCAGGCCACATAGGCCACGCCCACCCAAAATTGCCTTTTACTATAATTTCTTCATTTCTACACCGATTCACTTCAAATTGATACTGAACCTCTCATATGACAATACGGTCAATCTCAGCTATGCATGGCCCCATTACCAACCCTAGGGCACCCCGCCCACATAGGCCACGCCCACATAGGCCACGCCCACCCAAAATTGCCTTTTACTATAATTTCTTCATTTCTACACTGATTCACTTCAAATTGATACTGAACCTTTCTTATGACAATACGGTCAATCTCAGCTATGCATGGCGCCATAACCAACCCTGGGGCACCCCGCCCACGTTGGCCTCGCCCACATAGGCAACGCCACCCAAAATTGCCTTTTACTATAATTTCTTCATTTCTACACCGATTCACTTCAAATTAATACTGAACCTCTCTTATAACAAAACAGTTAATCTCAATTATGCATGGCCCCCTTACCAGCCCTGGGGCGCCCCGCCCACCCAAAATTGCCTTTTACTATAATTTCTTCTTTTCTACACCGATTCACTTCAAATTGATACTGAATCTCTTTTATAACAATACAGTCAATCACAACTATGCATGGCGCCATTACCAACTCTGGGGCGCCCCGCCGACAGAGACCACGCCCACCCAAAATTGCCGTTTACAATAATTTCTTCATTTCTACCCGATTTACTTCAAATTGATACTGAACATCTCTTATGACAATACGGTCAATCTCAACTATGTATGGCCCCATTACCAACCCTGGGGCGCCCCGCCCATAATAGGCCAAACCCACCCAAAATTGTCTTTTACTATAATTTCTTCATTTCTACACCGATTCACTTCTAATTGATACTGAACTTCTCTTATGACAATACGGTCAATCTCAACTATGCATGGCCCCATTACCAACCCTGGGGCGCCCCTGGGTCAAACATGCGGCGTGGGGATACGCGTCGGCCTCTGCCGCGCCATTTCTAGTTACAAATCAGCGTAAGTACAGACTCTCCTACTGCGAATGACTCCTGTCTGGATCATAGTCACAAATCAGTGTAAGTACAGACTCTCCTACTGCGAATGACTCCTTCTTCATGGAACCTAAGCAAGTGCCTGCGTGAGTGAAGAGTCCATTGTGAATGAATCCAATCTTGAGCATATTTTAAAACTAAGTGAAAGCTTTACCACGCAAATGACTTTTGGCTCACACGGCCTCATGTACAGACAGTGCCCGATTACGTTAAATATATAAAGTACAAAGACGTTCTGTTCAGCGATACGTTGAAAGATGGATTTAAAATTGAACACATTATAATAATAATAATAATAATAATAATAATAATAATAATAATAATAATAATAATAATAATTGTATTATTATTACTATTATTATTATCATCATTATTATTATTGTTCCCTGTTTACAGTGTGTCCGCCGAACACTTTCGGTCCAGACTGTGCGTCCACGTGCCGTTGCCTGAACCCCCAAGACCCCGCTGAGTGCGACCCTGCCAACGGGCACTGCGCAAGCTCCCAGTGCGCCCAGGGCTGGCAGGGCGTACCCACCTGTCAGACACGTACGTTACACATGTCTGGTAGCCAGACTTTTATTCACAAACGGATCTGTACAAGCACCAATGCCCGAACACACTTGTGTTTTGGTACAAATTACTTGTGCCCGTGTACATCATTGAATAGTTACTTGTGCATGGCTAATACAAGTAAAATCAGCCGATGCAATAAATCATGTGTTTTATCTTCCTTCAACTGCCTAGCAATTTGCAAGATTTTTTAATCTTTAACAATTATGAGCGGACTCATTTCAAATCAGTTTAACGAATATCAAAGTCGTTTTTTTTAAATACTAGCTACCTTCCGGACCTCAAACCATTTATGCATTTGGGTAGGTGCGACTCGTCTATAGAAGTGACTTGGTTAGCTAATAATTCAGCGGTATAGTTCATAAACCAACTAATTTATTAACTTTAAATTCCTATACCAACAGATGTAGAAACATATGTGTTTTTCAATCATTTTTCAATATGTAAATTGCACTTTTCCGCAGATCTGATTTATAATAAGTTCGGATTTTGACACCAATATTTTAACTCTTTGCTATGGTTAAATAATTTATTTTCATTTATCAAAAATTACAAACATCACCTCGTACTGATTTAGTTTTGAAATCAAAAACATCATCCGTGCGTGTTGTTTTAATGCCTTGATTGCTCAGTACGTGATATCTACAAGCAATGATTACATCACATTGTAATTTGATGTTAAATGAGCCTCGTTCTGGGAAAACTTGCCTTAATGACTGTGCGGAAATTGTCGTTCCATATTAGCCTGTGTATTCCGAACAGGCTAATCAGGGACAAGACTTAACGCTTTCATATATTGTTTTATTTAAAGGAAGTCTTCTTAACGAAAATCCATTTTAAACGGAAAGTGTCGTCGCTGATTCGCCTGTGCGGACTACACATGCTAATTTGGGACGACACTTAACGCACATGCATTAAACCACATTTTTCCAGAGCGAGGAAAATACGTTTGACATTGTGCCATGTAATGGTTTGGTTTTTCCGTGGTAATACGCCCTCCATTCGTCTACTACGCAGCATGCAGCGAAGGTTCGTTTGGTTCGGGCTGTGTGCAGGCATGCCACTGCCCCCCTGGTGATACCTGCTCCCCCGTCAACGGTCTCTGCTCCAGCGGAGCATGCGCGATAGGCTGGGCCAGTACAGGATGTCAGAACGGTGAGTCGAAACGGTTGTGAGGGTTTCTGTCTGACTTTGGCTTGGATTTAATGTGTATATGAGCGCTTTATGTTCTTGTAAGAAATGAATTTTAAACCAACATTTGTTCAACGGCGACTTGGCTTTTAATTATTTATCTTTACCCCCGTCAGATAATTATAATGCATTTTGTCCGGATAAATTATTTTTTAAAGATTGTTTGGAAAAAATAAGCTTTTAAAATATTTGATTTCTTTTATGCTTTTATAAAATTAACGATCTCACATAGATTACGAGGCAGAATTGATTTGTATCTGTTTTCAAGTCCAATCTCAATAAAAATAAGTCAATGTCCAAAGATGCTGTGCATTTGTCTAGTTCTACCTTGTATTCACCATGTGCTTTTGACATTGTATCATTAAGAGTTACCGCAACTTGACAATCCACCGGATGCTGTCGACGTGTCGTGCGCAAACGTAACGGTCACGTGGTTGGGGTGGAGGAGCGGGGTGGACAGGGGCGAGACCACGGCAACTATCAAGAGATATGAGTAAGAAAGTTACAGACCAAACGTGGGTGATAGACTTACCGCCTTAATTCGATTGTCGTTTAGAATGGACATCCATAAAACAAAATATTGCAAAAAAGCGAAAAGTGTCGACCTTTATCTGGGACGACACTTTAAGCACATGCATTAAGTGCAGTTTTCTCACAATGAAGCTCAAATGTTAAATAACTTCAACACAATTTATCAACTGAACTGCTAGTTGAATGTTAGTTTTAACTTTGAGTGTTAAAAAAGGCTTTGTAAAGAGTATATTCGTTCTGAAGTATTGTATATTTAACACCGTCTAGATATATTAGTAGATGTAGAATACGAATACCAGCAAAAAAAGAGAAACAAAACATTTAAGCTTACTCAAAGTGGCTGCATACCTCGGCAATATGTATTTTTAACCATCGCACAAAAATATAACATATTGGAATTGCAGATTATATTCAACTTACCGTCCCGTAGAACATTACGAGCCCTGGAAATTTGTAGCCAGCGTCACTCACAACAAGACAGCAGGTTCCTATCAAATAAACCTGACAAATCTCGTACCAGACGTGGATTATAAATTTCGTGTTGACGTCATACAAGAGGCGCCGGGCGGGAAAGATATGCCAGCGATGACAGGAAAAAATTCTACGCCCGTGTTTATCCTATGCACAGGTAAGGCGAGAAAAGTAGATATCAGTAATGTCCTTTCTTCCTGATTTGTATAGATCCCAATACCGAATTCATCTTGTTGCAGTATAATATATTACGGAAACAAACGTGAAAGGATTGTGTAATATGGCATCCTAGCACTCGACTAGCTTCATTTAATGTGGTAAGACCTTTTGTCAACGCCATAGAGGGAAAAACGATTATTGTTTTTGTAATATATAATTGATTGCATGCTTTATGTATTAAAACTGTTTGTTTTTGACGGCGGTGATAAAAACAAGTCTGATTGTTGTGGATCTTATACAGTTTGAGAAATATCTTTAACAAACATTTTTTGTAAATCCAATCCAATAAAAAAAGTCCAAAAACTGCTTGTTTTTACAAAAAAAAACACTATGTGTTCAAACTTATACAATATTTATGAAATTACATGTCCAAGTACAAAGCGCCAGTAGGTCAATCTATACTCATATAGATCGTGAATATTGTCTTTCAGCACCCGTTGTCGTCTTGTTAAAGCGCCAAGCCCCCGGTACTTAAGTTTTCTTCCGGGGACTGCAGGCTAACCAATTAAGAGTGTGTAGTTTTGATCATGTGACAGATTTCACTCACACTAACACTGCAGACTGGTGGTGGGCACTTACATTGTCTGAACTTTTTGACTTAAATGCTACGTTGATGTCACGCCATTATATGAGTCGTGCTCTTAGAAAACTGGGCATAATGCATGTGCGTAAAGTGTGGTCCCAGATTAGCCTGTGCAGTCCGCACAGGCTAATCAGGGACGATACTTTCCGCTTTTATGACATTTTTCGTTTAAATGAAGTATCTTCCTAGCAAAAATCCAATTAAGGCGGAAAGTGTCGTCCCTGATTAGCCTGTGTGGACTGCACAAGCTAATCTGGGACGACAATTTTCGCACATGCATTATGCCCAGTGTTCTCAGAACACGACTCATTCATATAGTTTGACATGCGTTTCACTTTCAGTTTAAATATGCGGTACATTTATTTGTTTAAACAGATCTTATCACTGTTACAAGCATTTTAATATTAGTAGTTAATTCATTAAGTGGCATTTTTCAAACATCCGACGTTTTTGGTCAAGATGCCAGACGTAGATTGACAAAATCTAAACAAAACTATAGTACAATTATTGTAATTTGTCGACCTTGATTCGACGTATCTTTTTTTTTTCATTCACATATAAAATTGTGCCGAGGAATAAGGTCTGTTGCGGACAGACCTGGCTGGTAAACACTATTTTTAATAATGTTTTTGAGGTAATTGTCTAAAAAGTGAACCACCTAATACATTTTACCATTACCTACATGTGTTTTCACTATGTTTTACGGTTACCTCAATTAAAGAACAGAATGAAGGCTTATAAACATTCTGTCCGCCTATACATGTTTGCTTAATAACGTCTATAAATCCATGTTTGTGTGTTCATGGTGGAGTATCGTAACATGGTTATTTCGATGATGCCATTTATGTATTTATTCCCTTGTTCAGAGCTTCAAATATCGATCGTCAGCCTCGTCTTTCCATGTGACGTCATTTTATGTGAACATTTAATCGCAGTCTCCAGATCGCTAGCTCATAAATGTAATGCCATTTATTGATTTATTTGCGAGTTGAATGTCTGTGGACCGGGAATGAAGTGGGCAGTTTGTGTTTATAGCATATTCATGATGATTGCGCAAAATACTGGTCTATCTGCGCTATAATGCTATATCAGGTACAAGTGTTTTGCTCAACATATAGTTAGTTGTGGCGTTTTTCAAATATTTTGGGCGCGGTTGTTTGGTTTGGTACTTGCGATGTTTTCGTTGTTTTATAGCTTAAAATTTAACCACTTAACATATTATCCATATATTAAAATGCAAGTTTTCGTTCAGGTATTTTATTTTAGCTTATCTACCATTTTCAAGGTGGTTGTTACATACTTTTCATAGTACAATGTTTAACATATAATGTACTATAAATCCAAAATATTGGAATATACTGTTTACTTAACACAGTCCAGTTATTCAATAAAATTTAAACAAATCATCATTCCCATTTACGACATTATACTATATACATGTTATGTTATATACATGTAGTTTTAAAGTCCAAGATAACTTACAGCTATATATTTGGTGCACATGGACACGAACGTTGAACTCGCTATTGTCGATCACGCATGCATTTCGATAGATATAGGTGATATAAATGTACGCGAACGTCTGTTAGACAGCGGTTATATAATGAACATTAAACCGAGAGGCCACATGGTCATTTAATCTGACCGTTAAGATGTGTGCCATTCCAGGAAAATGCAAATTGTGACTAAAATATACATTATGTTTCCATAGAAACGACTACCACGTCAACCACCCCTGAACCAACCACTACTACTAAAAAGCCACCAGGTAAATCAAAGATGTAAAGATAATGTGTATTTAAAGATCGTTCAGCTAAATGTTTGTTTTCATTTATTGATTCTTTTATTAACTTAAGAGTTATGGTTCATGTTTTTAACTCGTTTATTGATATTATTGATGATACATTCAAGTTGTATTATTCTTAATATATATATAACCGAATGTGTAAATTTTCAAATGTAAGTTTAAATTTGAAAAAAAAATGAGCGGTTTTATTAATTGTCGGTTGGCATTAACTTTTTAGATTCAAATTTACTTGACGACTCGAAAATACGTTACCAAGTGTTTCGTAACAACATCTCCGGCCGTCACGAAATTACTGTCACATGGGGTCTTAGAGACGCGGTTAACAACGAGACTCGCGTGATCGTGACCTTGACGCTTTCAAGAGTGAAGTACGCGGGCATCGATTGTGCGCTGTTCGAAAACGGAACCGCTGTTATCAGGTAAGCTAGTTCGTAATAAATTCATCAAAATAATCCCCAGTCACTTAAAAGAATGATGCTGCACATTTGAAGTATAAAGCTATTGTGCACAACGTATGGTGTTCTATTAAAGTAAAATTATTTCATACACATAGATCTTATAGAGACTCTAATACGATACTAGTTGCATGGTGAAAATGGGTCGTTATTAGTTTAGTACTTGAAATAATAATAATAATAATAATAATAATAATAATTACTTTATTTCACGAAGATAACACATTAAGAAATAACATTTCTTTTTTACAATGTGGTCTTCAAAATAACAGTATATGTAAATATCACTCAACTATGTCTAGCATACTGCAATCAGCCTTAAAATAATTACAAAAGCAATATATAATGAAAATAATAATACTTATACAAATAATAATAATATAAAATAATAGAAATATAATAATAATAATAAATAGTAATAATAATAAATAATAATAATAATAACGGTTATTTCATTCTTTCATAACAACAGACAATCACGAAGCATAAAGAAGAAGAATAAAAATACCCAAAAGCGGTATTTTAATCCATACAATCCACAATATCAAAACAAGTTTTGCGTTTGTAGCAAATGATTTTTAAAGTGCCGTTTAAAGGAAATAATTGTAGGTGCTTGTCTTATATTGTTTGGAATAAAGTTCCATATATTTTTCGCACAACAGGAAAAAGTACGCTTTCCGTAATTCGTTTTAAATGCAAAAGATGATAAATCGTTGTGGGTGGTGGACCTAAGAGAGTATGAATTGTTATTCGATACAAAAATAACGGCATCAAAATAAGTAGGCATTGAGCCATCTAAAACTTTGTACACTAAAGTCCCAACAAGAAATTTACACCTATTTTCAAATGACAACCAGCCCAGTTTATTGAAAATCGGAATTGAAATAGAGGAAAACGGCTTATTCATTATTATTTTTGCAGCTCGTTTCTGTATCGAAATTACCTTCTTTAAATTTGAGCCACAGCTGAGCACCATATTGTACAACAATAGTCCCTATGTGGCAAGATGCATGAGTTGTAAAACAACTTCATTGTTTCATAATTTAGATAGGGTTCAGTGCCTTCCCCAGGAATTTGTTCAGGCGCCCCGGGGGTGGGTTGATTTTTTTTAAATTTAACGTGTCATTTCACGTTCTGTGGTGCGTTATAACTAAAAAAAAACAGCGTCAAAAGACGTCGTTTGGTGCGCTATGACGCTTCAAAGAAATCCCCAGTCATTTAAAAATATACTTTTTTATATTGTTTAATTGTTTTAAAACTTTTCCGCACAGATAGTAAAATCCCGACTCGAACGATTCCCCAATACATCCGTTTCAACCCGACTCTATTACTGTATACTTACTATTTTTCAAGTTTCTATTTATTACCCGATAATCCCGTTTATTCCGTTTTTATTAATCTCTTTCTGGTAAATATTTACGATAAAAGCTTTCAGTTATTTCTTTAACACAAACCTTGCCATTTTTAAGTGACTATTTATAGATTTGATGAAATATTGCCTCTGAATATGCGTCAATCCCCTGACCTGTTGTGTGCTTGTTAAAACGCTCAATACACGCCATTTGTATGCAATAGACGCGACGGTGTACATGCTGCATAATTTTCGCGCTCTTTTTAATTGAGAAAAAGATTCGACACAAAATAAATTTGCACTGCTAATTTGAAGCAAAATATTTAACGTTGCGGTAACATTTACATTCGGAAGTGTGTTTCGGATTAAAAACGCGTCAACATCGACTTACGGTAATGGGTTTCGGATTACAAATTTAATTATTCCCATTTGAGATTTCAACAAATATTAACCGTTGCGTTATAATTTCAACGATAATTTGTTTACACACTTTACGAGTCGAATAAATGTTTTGACGGAATTATGCATGAAATTCACGTTGTCCACGAGGATCACGGCCGGTTGCCATCATCAGTGTTCTAACTATCGATTATCGGACGAAACATTTACAAGTGTGCGTAATTAATTCAACGAAAATTTGTTAAAGCGCATTACGTGTCGAATAAATGTCAGAAAAACGAGGTGAATCAGTTCTATAAATGGACATGTTGAAATATACATGTACTGGAATTAAATAAACTGTTATCACATAATTGTAACCGGGAGTCATTTGCACAACTTACTCGCTATAATAATTAACTGTTTACCACTTGCAATTAATTTCTCGTATTAATTATGAGTCATAGGTAACACTTGTTTACAGTTAAAAGGTGTGATGATGATGCCCGAAACCGTCTTTAATGTTCTGTACTGTACTAATTACCGGTTTTATATTACTCAAATGGTACAACTTCTTGCTAATCAAGCTGCGATAAACTCTTACTTCATGCCCGACGTCAATCAAAAATAATGGTCGATAGTTAACCCCGCCCTCATAAGCATTCGCGTAACCGATTGGACGATGAACTTCACAGTTTGACGACTGGAAAGTTACCAGATACATCCTTGTCAGCATTTAAATGACCGTGTAATGTGGCTAGAATAATCGTTACGCGCGTCATGCTATTCTCTTATCAGTGGATTATCCATTACCCCATGTGGTGTTTATGGCGATTACTTGTGAAAGTAGGTACCGAGTGCTCTTTTAAAACAGGGAATATTGATACACTGATAGGGAAACCTTGATTTTTTTGGTCAATCTCCACTTTCTTTTACTGAAGAATATATTGATCGGAAAATTTCAAGCGCCCCGGGGACTCTGATTTCGAAATTCAAGCGCCCCGGCAAGGGGCGCTTAAATGGCCTGGGGAAGACCCTGGGGTTTAATACGTTTTAATAAGGCTAGCTTTGAGTTGAGCTTTCGACAGACGTTATTTATATGCAGTTGCCAAGTGAGATGTTTGTCAACAGTTATACCAAGTAAATTATGATGTTCAACTTGTTTAATAACAATGTTGTTGATTTTAAGTAATAAGGTGTTTGAAGACTGGATAATATCATACATTTAGTTTTGTTTGGATGTATTAACATATTGTTATAAGAGCACCAATTTGTTATTATATCTAAGCCATTTTGCAAAGTACTTTGAATGATTTTAATGTCAACATTAGCTACATGTAAGGTAGAGTCATCTGCATAAAGATATAGCTCTAACTTTTGAAGGAAAAACGGCATGACATTAATATATATAAGGAAGAGAAGAGGGCTGAGAATAGATCCTTGTGGTACCCCGGATTTTATAGTTTGTGTTCCGACTTGACGCATTGTTGTCTGTTAGATAGGTACGACTGCATTAAGATAAGCACACTCTCAGAGAAATGGTACATAGAAAGTTTTTTAAGTAAAATATCATGATCTACTAAGTCAAAGGCTTTTTTGAGGTCAACGTATACTGACCCTACAATTTGTCCAGAATCTGTTTTGTAGCCAAGAATCTATAAGTCGAATCAATGAGGACTTACAAGAATGATTTTGACGAAAGCCAGACTGAAAAGTATGCAACAATTGATGTTTTTTCAAGAAATGACTTGATTTGATTTGAAATGTGTCTTTCAAATATCTTAGAAATAGTAGGGAGTATGGAAATGGGTCTATAGTTGTTAAGGTCATTTTTATCTGATTCTTTATGCACAGGCAATATATATGCATTCTTAAGCCTGTCCGGAAAAAAAATCCACTTTGAATGCTCTTATTTATTATTGATGTTATTGAGCCGACAATAGTATCTCCAAAATGTTTGAGTATATCAGGACCAAAATTGTCAAGGCCAGGTGCTTTATTGTTTTGTAAACAGTCGATTATTTTACGGACCTCGAATACTGTTATTGGTGCTATTTCAAATAAATGTGTTTTGAGTTTATCATTGAGATATGTTTTGAAATTTTTATAATAATATGGTTTATATTTAGTTTTGGTGATCAAATCGGATATGTTAGTAAAATGTGTGTTGAATGTGTCTAAGATCTCAGGAATGCTGTCAACGGTTGTATTATATACGTGAAGTGTTAATGGCAGATTGAGGGAAGGATTTGGATGTGCAAGGAAATTAATTGTTTTCCATATATGTTTTGTTGACACATTTTCCTTTACTGAGTTATTATAAAATTGTTGTTTATATTTCCTTATAAGAAACGTTACATGGTTGCTTTGTTTTTTGTACTCGTTGATTTTGTGATGTTTTTTCAACCTGTCTCGCATTTTAATTGCATGTTTAATTTCGTCTGAAAACCATCCAGGTAAAATTTCTGACTAAATTCTTTTTGTTTTAATAATCATTGAAATATGTATAGCGTAACTCACATGGAATTCCCTCTCTTCATTAATACAGACGGGATTTGGCGCGAGAAGGGACCCAGTTAATAACGGAAGGCGTTACCCCGTGGACAGAGTACAGTCTGAATATTTCAGCCAGCAACTCCACTCTCAACATATCTGACTTCCGGACTTACTCTTTGACAACTCTTGAAGACGGTAATTGTGCTGTAGGGTAGAGAACCTTGTAAGTTGGCGTCTGATAAATACCATTAACTATCGAGAGAAATGTGTATTCAGTATATAAGCTTATTTCTGGTAAAACTCGGCTTCATGCATGTGCGTTAAGTGTTGTCACAGATTCGCCTGTGCAGTCATCACAGTCTAATCTGGGACGACACTTTCCGTCTGGATCTGCGCTAAGAAGAGACTTCCATTAAACGAAAAATATCATAAAACCAGAATGTGTCGTCCCTTATAAGCCTGTGCGGACTGCACATGCTAATCTGAAAATGCAATTTACGTACATCCATTAATCTGGGACATTACGACGATACATTACGCACATACATTAGGACCCGTCCTCCCAGATCGAGGCTCATTTATTATTCTGTGTGTTGAAGTTATTGATTAAAGGGATCTTTTCACGCTTTGGTAAATTGACAAAATTGAAAAAAGTTGTTTCAGATTCGTAAGTTTTCGTTTTAGTTATGATATTTGTGAGGAAACAGTAATACTGAACATTAACCATGCTCTAATATAGCCATTATATGCATCTTTTGACGATTTTAAAACCTAAAAATTATAAAGCGTTGCAACGCGAAACGATTGAATAATTTGGAGAGTTCTGTTTTTGTCGTTAAATTTTGTTAAACTACGAAGATTGCTTATATAAGGTATAAAATACGTCAAGAATATGTACTCGGCGGAATAGCTCAATAGGCTATAGTGTTTTTACTTCAGGACTCTGGCAGGACTTCAGGGGTCACTGGTTCGAAACCTGCTCCGGGCAATGTTCTTTTCCTTTTTTTATTTTTTTTTCTTGATTTTTTACTGGAGCTTTTATGATCCAATGTTTACATTTATTAATATAAAGCATTTAATGAATAAGTTAAAAAAAAAGCCAAAATCTGTGAAAAGGCCCCTTTAATATAATCATTTGAATTGTCTTGTGCTAATAGTGTTTAGTGAATGTCGACAGCTAACGAATCTATCTTATTTTAACACAAATTTATCGCTTGTTCGATAGAAACACATCTTGATGTTTTAAACATCATATTCTATTTGGAGATGTAATTGCAACTTCTTTAAATTGAAAACACAATATCGCCCAAAAGATTGCCATTGCCTTTGGCCTAAAGCTCCATGCTGTGTTTGAATCAACTCTTTATAACTGGTGAATTGTTGCTTCATTTAGTACCTAGCCCTTTGGGAAAAGTAGAGAATGTCCGCGTTGTTGACGTCACAAAGACAGGTGGCGTCATCCAATGGTCGCCCTTAAACTGCAGCTTACGTCACGGAAGCTTGCGGCAATACCGCGTGTACGTGTTCAACATGATGACGTCACTCCAGCTTGTGCTCAACGACACGTCAATCACGAGGTTTACATCAACAACCGGCGATATATTCATCTACCAGACGAATGCATTAAAGTGCGTTTATTAAAATTTTAGCGAGGCTGTATTCGGAGAAAACCCGAGCTATTGCCATAGCCAGATCGTCGTGTCGTGTCGTGTCGTCCGCCGGCGTCGTGCTAAAACCTTAACATTGGCTCTAAAATAAAAGTGCTTCCACCTACAACTTTGAAACTTCATATGCAGATGAACCTTGATGAGTTATACACTCCACACCCATTTTTGGTCACTAGGTCAAGGTCACGGTAACCTCTTAAAAAATCTGACAAACTTTTGCAGCCAAGCGTGGCACCCGTTATGTGGTGCTCTTGTTAATAAATTATATGAATGTTGTAAAAGAAATTGCAATGGTGTACATGAACCTATGTAAAGTCAACCTTTTAATGAATTATCTTTCGGCTTCGTAGAGAAAAAACTATCGTGATTGAAAAGTTTGTTTAGTTGTATTAGAAAAATAGTACGAAGGTTTGCCTATTTTTAATCACAATATATGGAATGTGTCTGTTAAGTTAACATGTACATGTAGTTTATTATTTTTGCTTATATTGTTGTCTTTGCATACTTATTTTGGCTGTTCATATAATTTTATGGTAGATTTCCTGGCTTGAAAATAGCAATACTGTACTTTGTACTAAGATTGAAGACGAACATTTTCAGGCCTTACACGAAGTACGGTATAAACGTGGTCTTCGAGAACAGCCTTGGTGCAGGCCCCAACATGTCGAACCTGACCGAGTTCACGACTGCAGAAGGAGGTATGTTTAAGTCACAACTAACGAATGCGTGCCTTTCACTTGTGGACGTGATCCTGTTTCCGTGTGGTATTGCTCGGTTGGTATATTTGTGTCAGAATAACAATTAAAATGCGAACATGTTAACAGAGTAAATTCGTAGTACATGTACTTGTGTAAATACTTTCTAAAAACAATTGTCCATATGTATAGCAATATAAGCCATTTGAGAATTCTTGTATTCAACGTTTAAGTAGCAAATGTGTATGCTATAGTGCCGGGGCCACCGAGTATCGAGAAAATTACCGAAGCGGCGACGTCAATCACCGTCACTGTACGCGTTCCTGACGTAACTAACGGCGTACTGACGCTGCTGTCCGTGCGCGTGTTTAAGCGCAATGAAACCGGAAGTGTGAGTCGCAGCCAAAGCTTCCAGTCCGGTGTCACTTCCTACACGTTCACAGTGCCTGGATTGGAACCTCTCACGGAGTATTTCATAGAGGTACGCCTTGTTCGGAGTCGCGTCGGAAACCAACGGCAGTCCGTGGGTGGAGTTGTTGAAACTTTTACTTATAATTTTTTTTAACTCATCGTATGGTTTGTTATTTGTGAGCGTTAGCTCACAAATAATGTAGAAGCAATTTTGCAAGTCAGTCTGCGTTAAGTACGCTAGGAACCGTAACCCGTGACTGCCTGTGTAGATAACTGCAGTAAAATTAAGCAGATGACAAATGTTAGGAGCAGAGACGAATGCTAGGAGCGTCTGCTCTAACCACCGCATCTGCCTGTTTATAATTCCCACTGGTACACTACATAGTGTGTATGTATTCAAAAGTATTTCACAGCTTGTAAGACAACGTTGGCCAGCCTAGTGTTTATCGTTGAAATCTGTACATATTGGCTGCTTTCAGGGAAAACGGGGCTTAATGCATGTCAAATAAGATTAGCCTGTGCACACTGATTATCTGTATCAATGATTTGAAAAAAAAAAACACATCTCGACCTGTGCTTTAAGACACTCTTTATAAATTTGAATGGGTTGTGGTCATTTCAAACTTGCGATATAAAAAGCTATAACATAATTTTGAAAACAGAGTTGCGTCTAAGATTATACAACAGAGAAAAAAATCAGTGCCTTCAGCGCTTTGATTTTTATAAATGCTTATGCGTTAGTCAAGAAATGTTAAAGAGCTTGATTTATTCAATGTTTTTTGAAGAAGCATCCTTAAACATGAAATGTGATTTTAATGTCAAAAGCATCTCAACAAATGTTGACAGCAATGCTATAATTTGTGTTAACAAAAGCAACTTTGTAAGATCCAAGTATATGTTTTTGTATAATTGTGTAAATGTTCCTTAAATGTACTGTGACATGCAATGATTCATGGTGTGGAAATACTATATCATTTTTTTTTTAAGTTTGCGTTGTTTTGAAGTATACCAATCTACCAATAATTATAATCAAAGCGATACCACATGCTTGCTTTTTCGTTTGTATACATAACCAGGCAAACATAAGATTGACTAAAGTAAAATTGAACTTTTTAAAGTCGCCCGAACTTAATCAATGTTTGCTCACTTTTCAGGCCACGGCAAGCACCCGTGCAGGCGCCGGAAACACGACAAACGTCCAGTCGCTGACAACGCTGAAGTCTGTTCCCTTAGCGTCAACCAACGTCACGTCCGACGTCGATGTCAGAAATGAGACCTGCCTGAAACTGACGTGGCAAAACGCCGACGACTCTGTGACGTCATATAACGTACGGTCATTTCAGTGCTGTACATCGTATTTACTTAAAATCTGACATACCCGCATACGTCTTTATTGCAAGCAGATGTTCACACATATGTACGTATTTAAAACGAATGTTCCATGACCTATAATTTCTGTTTCTTTAATTTACAGGTGAGCTATGAAGAAAAGGGAGTGCTATCTGAAACAAAGAATACTCTGCAGACAAATAACACTTCAGCGTTAGTGTGTAATCTGAAGCCCGGTACTTTCTATGATTTCACAATCGTCGCTTGGAGCACTGCCGGATACGGGGAACCAGTTATCCTGACCTTCTCCACCGAGCAGCCTGATCCTCCCAGGCCAAAGGTACCGGAAGTGCTCAACACGACCGCCTCAACAATAACCGTCGCGCTAGAACCGGAGGTTATGACGTCAACGGCCTACGCGTACGGGTACCTGCTCGCAATCGATGACGTTACGGCGCGTCCTGCTCGCGCTACTAGTAATAGTAACAGTACGTGCCCTGGGATTAATGAAATTCCGGGCAAAATAATAAGGAATTTTACCCAGTCTGAGCTTCTGAGGAGAACTGTATTCGTGATTGGTGACAAAACGTACGAACGGGAACCATACACCAACGGGGCACTGACAGAAAATCACTTATATAGCATATACTTTATAATCACTATTTATTTTCGCGATATTTGCAAATACAATTATTCCAACACGCTTAATCCGATTAAAGCGGAAACTGTGTTGCCGATAATCGCGCCTAAAGAGGTACTTGCGACCTCCAATCTGAACTGGATCATTCCTATCATAGTGTTAGTGATCATATTAGTTGCAATAATTATAACAATAATTATATGCTTGGTGCTTCGTCGCCGTCAAGCGGGTCCTAAGTTTGATCCCTTCATAAACGAAGCAGACGACTTCAACCTGAAAGTGTACAGATTCGATGACTACGACCCGCACAAGTTTTGGAACAAAATATATTCGCTGCGAGAAAGCAGGTTCATCACCGCCGGCAGAGAGTACCTTCCCGTCGACAATCACCCCAACATTAACAGCTCTGTGGTCATCGCAAGTGACGGCGCGCCCATCACATTTCACGACGAATTCGCCAACTTACCGCATGGACTGACGCAAGCCTGTGAGATCGCGGAGCGGCGAGAAAACCGGACCAAGAACAGATTCAGTCATCTGATACCGTACGATCAAACCCGAGTCATTCTTGACCCCGACCCTGACTCATCGTCGACATACATCAACGCCAACTTCGTGAAGGGATACAGGCATCAGCACGAGTATATCGCGGCTCAGAGCCCGTTCGACGACGAGACGGTCCTTGACTTCTGGCGGATGGTGTACCAGTATGAAGTGCAGGTGATTGTCATGATGTCCCATATTGTGGAGGACAACATCGTCAAGTGTACCCAGTACTGGCCCGAACACGGACGGGTGCGCTACGGGTCGTTCCTGCTGGAGTGCGTGGATGTACAGGAGTACGCATCGTACGTTATACGTCAGCTTAGAATCAAGCGCGAGGGAGACGAGGATTGGCAGATCGTGTACCAGTTTGAGGCCACTTACTGGCCGGAACACGGCGTTCCAGACGACCCTATCCCGCTGATAGAAATGCGCAGGAAAGTAAGCTTGTACCAAAACAAGAACGAAACGCCGGTCGTTGTCCACTGCGGTACGGGGGTAAGTCGCAGCGGAGTTTTCATCGCTGTCGACTCGCTGATGTCCCAATATGCAGATGAAGGGAGAATCAGTGTGTTTTCCTTCGTGAGAAAGATGCGCAACAATCGAACATGTATGGTCCGAACGGTGAAGCAATACTTATTTATTTACGAGACAATTTTCGAGGCTATGCATGCTGGCGATACGTGGACAGGCCCCGATGACTTGAAGGAACGCTATCATTTACTTACTATGAAAAACCCGTCTAATGGTCATTCCTACTTGCATGGTCAGTTCAAAAGTCTGTCCTTATTCACCCGTAAACTCTTCCAAACCTCATGTTCAATTGCATTTCTACCCGTTAATTTCAACACAAACCGCTACATTGAAATAGTTCCTCCGGACGTTCACAGACCAGTATTGACCACACCGGGACGAAGCGATTATATAAATGCGGTGTTTTTGGATAGTCACAGAAAAACCGGCCATTTTGTGATTACTCAGACACCTCTGCATACGACAGTGATCGACTTTTGGAGGCTCGTCTATGACCTCGAAATATACACCATTGTCATGATGGAGCCCATGATGCACGAAGACGATACATGCGCGGAATACTGGCCGGAAGACCATATGAAGCAATTCGAGCCATTCTTTGTTGAGACTGTGGACGTCTACCAGCAAGAAAACATAACGATTAGAAATCTGAAACTCACCTACATGAACGATGTCAGCAATCGGCGCCATATTCGTCAGTTTCAGTTCAATGCTTGGTCTGATTCGGAGTTTGTACCAAAATCGAAATCCATGCTTCTGGATGTGATAGATCTGGTAAATGATTGGCAGACTGTCAATAACAATGACACCACGCCTATTCTCGTGCACTGTAAAGATGGCGCTACGCACGGTGGTCTATTTATAGCCGTCAGCGTTCTTTGCGAGAAGGTACAGGACGAGAGCGAAGTGGACGTCCTGCATACTGTGAAACACTTGAAGAGACGCCGTAATCAGATTGTCGACACCTTAGTAAGTATACTTCAGTTTTATGTTTGTGTAAAAGTCAGCGTATGCGATCGCATATCAGTAGTCAACAGTTAGTCACTTAGCATAGTATAAATACATAGTATTAATTCAATTATGTCGTCGGATCCCATAGTCGGGCCAAATACGCAATGATCCTTGTAATCTTAAATTAAGTTGTTGACATACAAAATTGTTTTTGGGATTCTGGCACTTTTGACAATTACTAGAATTCTGATGTTTCCTGTTAATTCCAAAGTTCGTACACTAATTCGATGAAAGAGTCCCCCGTCTTCTTTGCAAATATGCTGACGTCACTGTACGGCTTTTAATTAACCCTATTTAATTATTTATGTCATATGAAAAGACAAATAACTTATTCACTATTTTATTAACATTGTTTTAGTTTTACTTGACACGAATGTTTTCTTTTTTGCAGGACCAGTTCCGGTTCTGCTACAAGGCATTGTGGGACTTTATCAACATGCGCATGCCCGGCGGAACGCTTACGGATCAGATGAGTAGAACGAAGTTCGACAGGCCATTCAACAGCCTCAGTCTGACGTCATACCAATCTGTTGCAGAACACATGCCTTACTGAATGGTTAACGTCATCGATATTTTGGATGTCTGTTGTCATAGAGTGTTCAATGCGCGTATAAGGCGACTGAATTATCACGGATGACGGACAATATAAAGAACTCCTTTTAACATTATGCACAGATAAAAAATAATTAATGCAGGGTTTTTTGCATAAAAATTATGTAAATGCTTGTTTGTTTTAAAAATCAAATAATAAAAAGAAATCATTCAATTGAAAACACTCTGGAATTTTAGGATTTGTGTTAATTTACTTAAAAGATAGGTTCATTCTAGTTAACTTAATGATTACATGTTACATATCTTCGTTCATAGTTGAGTAGAATAACAAATATAAACTATCAGTTCATATTTATGCTATTGTTCAATATAGTGACGATAATTGCTTCCAGTCTTGATTTGCTCAATGATTCTTTTTTTGAACAAATGTATTATGGTCATTTACAAACTTGGTTTAACATGGTGCCATATATATAATATAATATATATATATTTTGCAGCTAGATCTATATAAATTTAGCAACTGTATCATATATATTATGCAAATAGATCTGTAGATATTTGGCGACTAATCTACATAAATTGTGGAACTAGATATGTATATGTCTACTATGTGTACTGTATGCATGTGTTGTCTTGAATGCTAATTCTGAAAAGGGTTCGCCTTTTAGTAAACATACTTTCACTTTGTTTTGTTGCGTTAAATATGGTGCTAATAAAATTTAGCAATTTGTTGTATGTGTAAAAAATGAGTTGAAGCATCCAAAGTGGTGTATAACAATGATTATTATTCGTTGTTGTGGTTTATAAGGAAACATCAGTGATTTAAAACTGGTGATAAACTGTTTCAAACAGTGACAAATAACAGTGAAAAGTATAAATACTTTTTAAGTTTTATTCTAAACCTGTTTTAGAATATAATCACAAAATACATGCTTTTCAATCATTAAAATACATGTAAACATACTTTAAATTTGAATTTTGCTGCTAGCTATTTTCCCTATTCCCTATACCATGCTATCTGGACTATTTATAATAATGTCATCAGAAAATGATGTAAACTAACACTATTCTTCCCATATTTGGGGCTTTATCAAACGGTTGCTGTAAATACAAGTAACACATTAAATTAATGAACCCAGTTTATAACCAACCTTTAAAACAGTGACAGTGTGTAGTATATCAATTGTCATAGAAAGCGATTGATGACAAAAAATACAATATTTAAATACTTGCTAAGCGCAAAAAGTAACTCAATTTCTCTTCCGTATGTACATTTACGTCTTACTATTTGAAATTAAATCCACATTATGATGGCATTTAAACTGCCTTATTTTTATATTTTGATTGAGTACAGCATACATTTTGTTGATGTGTTGTAAGGACCAATCTCATAAGGCATACGTTTTATGTTCCTCTACAAGGAGGTCATTAACATTGTATATAGTACAACTGTTTACTGTGTGTCTTATTGCAGTTTTATAAAATTATTCATGTAGCATTTGTTGTTAATTATAGCAAAATAAATACATTTACAACATGCAAGTATATGCTTTTGTGCATTTTTTTTAAATGTGAAATATATCATGCCTATAATTGACTTTTTTTACGGAAAACTAAGACAGAGAATGTTAACAATAACCTGAACATAAAACCAGGTCAATTTCATTTACTTAAATTTTGAATTTCATTAAAGTGCAATCCTATTCAAATCTAAATGGTTCCTTTGTCTTGGGACACCTTGCATGTTACTTTTAACTTTATACTTAACAATATTAACCAAGTTAAAATTGACTGATGCATTAATGCCTTAGGCATACTCAGTTATATCACTGAAGCATGATGGTCGTCAGCATATTCTGTACTATCCCTGACGCACTTGAATCAGGTTCTTGTATGATTATGTCCATTCAAGCTTTTTTCTGTCTCTTGTGCCACTTGTTTTTCTTGTTGTCACCTTTCTGAAACAGTAAAAAAGTTAAAATAAGCAAATGTGACAATGTCAACCAATGTGGAAACACACATGACAATGTCAACCAATGTGGAAACACACGTGACAATGTCTACCAATGTGGATTTACATGACAACGTCAACCAATGTTGACATTCACATTACAATGTCAAACCAATGCGGAAACTCACAAGACAATGACAAACCAATCTAGAAACACACATGAGGATGTCAAACCATTGTGGAAACACACATTAAAATGTGAAACCAATGTGGAAACACACATGTGGATACATGTGACAATGTGAAACCAATGTTGAAACATGTGACAATATCAAACCATTACGGAAACACACCTTATGTCAAACCAATGTTGAATCACACATGAAAATGTTTAACCAATTAGGAAACACACACGACAATGGCAAATCAATGTGGATACATGTGACAATGTCAAACCAATGTATATACATGTGACAATGTCAAACCAATGTGGAAACGTGACAATATCAAACCCATGTGGACACATGTGACAATGTCCAATCAATGTGGATACATACATGACAATGCCAAACCAATGTGAAAATAAACCTGACAATGTCAAACCAATGTAAAAACACACATGAAAATGTTGAACAAATGTGGATACATACATGCCAATGTCAATCCAATGTTGAAAAACACATTACAATATCAAAACAATGTGGAAACACACCTGCCAACGTCAAACCAATGTAGAAACTAACATGACAATGTCAAACCAATGTGGAAACACACCTGCCAATGTCATACCAATTTGGAAACTCACATGATTATTTAATTTTTAAAACCAATATGTTACCACAAATGACATTGTCAAACCAATTTGGAAACACACCTGACAATGTCAAATCAATGTGGAAACACACATGACAATGTCAAATCAATGTGAAAACACACCTGACAATGTAAAACCAATGTTGAAACATACTACTTATGTCAAGCCAATGAGGAAACAGACATTCCAATGTCAAACCAATGTGGAAACACACATGACAATGCCAATGTAGAAACACACCCGACAATGTAAAACCAATGTCGAAACTCACATGCCAATGTAAAAACAATGCGGAAACTCACATTACATTGTCAAACCAATGTAGAAAAACACCTGCCAATGTGAAACCAATGTGGAAACACACATGACAATGTCAATTCAATGTGGAAACACACCTGACAATGTCAAACCAATGTGGAAACACCTGACAATGCCAAATCAATTTGGAAACTCACATGACAATGTCAAACTAATGTAGAAACACACATGCCAATGTCAAACCAATGTAGAAACACACCTGACAATGTAAAACCAATGTTGAAACTCACATGACAATGTCAAATCAATGTGGAAACACACCTGCCAATGTCAAATGAATGTGGAAACACACATGACAATGTCAAACCAATGTAAAAACCCACCTGACAATTTAAAACCAATGTGGAAACGCACATGACAATGTCAAATCAATGTGGAAACACACCTGACAATGTCAAACTAATGTGGAAACACACATGACAATGTCAAACCAATGTACAAACACACCTGAAAAAGTAAAACCAATGTGGAAACTCACATGACAATGTCAAATCAATGTGGAAACACACCTGCCAATGTCAAACTAATGTGAAAACCAACATGACAATGTCAAACCAATGTAGACACACCTGACAATGTCAAACCAATGAGGAAACACACATGACAATGTAAAACCAATGTGGAAACAAACATGACGATGTAAAACCAATGTGGAAACACACATGACAATGTCAAACCAATGTGGAAACTCACCTGAAAATGTAAAACCAATGTGGAAACTCATCTGACAATGTAAAACCAATGTGGAAACTCACATGACAATGTCAAACCAATGTGGAAACACACCTGTCAATGTAAAACCAATGTGGAAACACACCTGCCATGTCATACCAATGTGGAAACACACCTGACAAATTGTCACAATGTCAAACCAATGTTGAAACACACATGACAAGTAAAATCAATGTGGAAACACACCTGCCAATGTCAAGTCAATGTGGAAACACACATGACAATGTCAAACCAATGTTAAAACACACCTGGCAATGTAAAACCAATGTGGAAACACACCTGCCAATGTCAAACCAATGTGGAAACACACCTGACAATGTCAAAGTTATTTGGAAACTCACATGACAATGTCAAACTTATGTAGAAACACACATGACAATGTCAAACCAATGCAGAAACACACCTGAAAATGTAAAACCAATGTGGAAACTCACATGACAATGTCAAATAATGTGGAAACACACCTGCCAATGTCAAACTAATGTGGAAACACACATGACAATGTCAAACTGATGTAGACACACCTGACAATGTCAAACCAATGTGGAAACACACATGACAATGTAAAACCAATGTGGAAACACACATGACAATGTCAAACCAATGTGGAAACTCACATGACAATGTAAAACCAATGTGGAAACTCGCCTGACAGTGTAAAACCAATGTGGAAACTCACATGACAATGTCAACCCAATGTGGAAACACACCTGTCAATGTAAAACCAATGTGAAAACACACATGACAATGTAAAACCAATGTAGAAACACACCTAACAATGTAAAACCAATGTGGAAACACACCTGCCAATGTCAAACCGATTTGGAAACACACCTGCCAATGTAAAACCAATGTGGAAACACACCTGCCAATGTCAAACCCATTTGGAAACACACCTGCCAATGTCAAACCAATGTGGAAACGCACATGACAATGTAAAATCAATGTGGAAACAAACCTGCCAAAGTCAAGCCAATATGGCAACACACATGTCAATGTCAAACCAATGTAGAAACACACCTGGCAATGTAAAACCAATGTGGAAACACACCTGCCAATGTCAAGTCAATGTGGAAACACACATGACAATGTCAAACCAATGTTAAAACACACCTGGCAATGTAAAACCAATGTGGAAACACACCTGCCAATGTCAAACCAATGTGGAAACACACCTGACAATGTCAAAGTTATTTGGAAACTCACATGACAATGTCAAACTTATGTAGAAACACACATGACAATGTCAAACCAATGCAGAAACACACCTGAAAATGTAAAACCAATGTGGAAACTCACATGACAATGTCAAATCAATGTGGAAACACACCTGCCAATGTCAAACTAATGTGGAAACACACATTAAAATGTCAAACCAATGTAGACACACCTGACAATGTCAAACCAATGTGGAAACACACATGACAATGTAAAACCAATGTGGAAACACACATGACAATGTAAAACCAATGTGGAAACTTACATGGCAATGTAAAACCAATGTGGAAACTCGCTTAACAGTGTAAAATCAATGTGGAAACTCACATGACAATGTCAACCCAATGTGTAAACACACCTGTCAATGTAAAACCAATGTGAAAACAAACCTGCCAATGTAAAACCAATGTAGAAACACACATGTCAATGTCAAACCAATGTAGAAACACACCTGGCAATGTAAAACCCATGTGGAAACACACCTGTCAATGTCATCCCATTGTGGAAACACACATGACAATGTCAAATCAATGTGGAAACACACCTGACAATGTAAAAACAATATTGATAAATACTGCTTATGTCAAGCCAATTATGAAACAGACCTTCCAATGTCAAACCAATGTGGAAACAAACATGACAATGCCAAACCAATGTTATAACATACTGCTTATGTCAAGCCAATGAGGAAACAAATCTTCCAATGTCAAATCAATGTGGAAACACACATGCCAATGTCAAACCAATGTGAAAACACACAAGACAATGGCAAACCAATGAGGAAACACATCTGACAATGTCAAACCAATGTGGAAACACATCTGATAATGTCAAACCAATGTGGAAACACACCTGTCAATGTCAAATCAATGTGGAAATTCACATGACAATGTCAAACCAGTGTGGAAACACACAAGACAATTGCAAACCCATAAGGAAACACATTTGACAATGTCAAACCAATGTGGAAACACATCTGACAATGTCAAACTAATGTGGAAACTCACCTGTCAATGTCAAACCAATGTGGAAACACACATGACAATGTCAAACCAATGTGGAAACACACCTGACAATGTTAAATCAATGTGGAAACTCAGCTGCCAATGTCAAACCAATGTAGAAACACACCTGCAAATGTCAAACCAATGTGTAAACACACATGACAATGTCAAATCAATGTAGAAACACACCTGCAAATGTCAAACAAATGTAGAAACACATGTCAATGTCAAACTAATGTAGAAACACACCTGCAAATGTCAAACCAATGTGGAAACTCACATGACAATGTAAAACCAATGTGGAAACACACATGACAATGTCAAACCAATGTAGAAACACACCCGACAATGTCAAACCAATATGGAAACTAACATGACAATGTAATACCAATGTGGAAACACACATGACAATGTCAAACCAATGTGGAAACCTGCCTGAAAATGGAAAACCAATGTGGCAACACACATGGCAATGTCAAATCAATGTAGAAACTCACATGACAATGTTAAACCAATTTGGAAACACACCTGCCTCTGTCAAACCAATGTGGAAACACAACTGACAATGTCAAATCAATGTGGAAACACACCTGACAATGTAAAACCAATGTTGAAACATACTGCTTATGTGAAGCCAATGAGGAAACAGACCTGCCAATGTCAAACCAATGTGGAAACAAACATGACAATGTCAAACCAATGTGGAAACACACATGACAATGTCAAACTAATGTGCAAACACACATGGCAATGTCAAACAAATTCGGAAACTCGCATGACAATTTCAAACCAATTCGGAAACTCACATGACGATTTCAAATTAATGTGGTAACAAACAAGGCAATGTAAAACCAATGTGAAAACACACCTGACAATGTCTTACCAACATTCAAACACACAGGGCAATCTCCAACCAATTTGAAAACTCACATGACAATGTCAAACCAATGTGGAAACCCACATGACAATCTCAAACCAATGTGGAAACACACATGACATTCTCAAACCAATGTGAAACACATTGGACAATGTCAAACCTATTTGGAAACTCACATGACAATATAAAACCTATTTGGAAACTCACATGACAATGTAAAACCAATGTGGAAACACATCTGACAATGTCAAATTAATGTGGAAACACATCTGACAATGTAAAACCAATGTGGAAACACATCTGACAATGTAAAACCAATGTGGAAACACACATGACAATGTCAAACCAATGTGGAAAACACACATGAAAATGTCAAACCAATGTGGAAACACATCTGACAATGTCAAAGCAATGTGGAAACACATCTGAAAATGTCAAACCAATGTGGAAACACATCTGACAATTTCAAACCAATGTGGAAACACACCTGACAATGTAAAACCAATGTGGAAACTCACTTGACAATGTCAAACCAATGTGGAAACACATCTGACAATGTCAAACCAATGTACACACACACACCTGACAATGTCAAAACTAATGTGGAAATTCACCTGACAATGTCAAACCAATATGGAAACACACATGACGATATCAAACTAATGTACAAACAAACCTGACAATTTCAAACTTATGTGGAAACTCACCTGACAATGTCAAACCAATGTGGAAACACACATGACGATGTCAAACTAATGTACAAACACACCTGACAATGTCAAACTAATGTGGAAACACACCTGACAATGTCCAAACTAATGTGGAAACTCAAATGACAGTGTAAATCCAATGTGGAAACACACCTGACCAATTTAAAACCAATGTGGAAACTCACATGACAATGTAGAACCAATGTAGAAACACACCCTGACAATGTCAAACTAATGTAGAAACACACCTGACAATGTCAAACCAATGTACAAACACACCTAAAATGTCAAACTATGTAGAAACACACCTGACAATGTCAAACCAATGTAGAAACTCAGATGACAGTGTAAAACCAATGTGAAAGCACACCTGCCAATTTCAAGCTAATGAGGAAACAGATCTGCCGATGTCAAACCAATGTGTTAACAAACATGACAATGTCAATCCAATGTGGAAATCACACATGACAATGCCAAACCAATGTGCAAACACACATGACAATGTCAACTAATCTACAAACACACCTGACAATGTCAAACTAATGTGGAAACACACCTGGCAATGTTAAACTAATGTGGAAAACTCAAAGTGACAGTGTAAATCCAATGTGGAAACACACCAGACAATTTAAAACCAATGTGGAAACTCACATGACAATGTAGAACCAATGTAGAAACACACCTGACAATGTCAAACTAATGTAGAAACACACCTGACAATGTCAAACCAATGTACAAACACACCTGACAATGTCAAACTAATGTAGAAACACACATGACAATGTCAAACCAATGTAGAAACTCAGATGACAGTGTAAAACCAATGTGAAAGCACACCTGCCAATTTCAAGCAAATGAGGAAACAGATCTGCCGATGGTCAAACAATGTGTTAACAAACATGACAATGTCAATCCAATGTGGAAACACACATGACAATGTCAAACCAATGTGCAAACACACATGACAATGTCAAACCATTTTGGAAACTCACATGACAATGTCAAACCAATCTGAAAACAGAACTGACAATGTCAAACCAATGTGGAAACACATGTGACAATATTCAATCCAATGTGGAAACCACATGACAATGTCAAAACAAATGTAGAAACACACCTGACAATGTAAAGCAATGTGGAAACATACATGACAATGGCAAGCTCAATGTAGACATATATCTGACAATATCAAAACAATGTAGAAACACACATGACAATGTCAAACCGGTGTGGAAACACACATGACAATGTCAAAACCAATGTGGAAGACACACACCTGACAATGTCAAACCAATGTGGAACACACCTGACAATGTCAAGCTCAATCTGCTTTTGACCATATTTTTCATAACTTGGCAAACTAGTTAAACCTTATTGTTGTAATGCATTGAAACTTACACAAATCTAACAATTGATGTTGACATAAACGTTAAGTATTAACAATCTTAAATTCAAAGGTATATTTGATCAGTTTTATAAATTCAAATACACCAGCAATATGTAATTCAGCCAGAAATAATCACATTTTTTATATTTTACCTTAATTTTCCAAAGAAAAAAGTATCAATACAGACCGATTACTTTATCTGGTCAGAAATTGTATCTAGCACATAAGTCTACTAGAAATGGCGCCGCAGAAGCCGACGCGTATCCCCCACTCCACATGTTTGAACCAGGGGGGCACCCCAGGGTTGGTAATAGGGCCATGCATAGTTGAGATTGACCATATTGTCATAAGAGATGTTCAGTATCAATTGGAAGTGAATTGGTGTAGAAAATTAAGAAGTTAATGTAAAATATCATAAACAAAGAGATGTATTTGTAAGAAACACAATGCCCCCCCTCCTGCGCTGCTTGATTTATTTTAAAAAGAATTATCAGTTGGCAGGTTCATTACTTACCCTCTCTTTAAAGCTTATTACTTCCCTTGGGATTCAAAATGTGCAGCTCCATGAGATACACATGCATGTCAAATAAATGTCAAGTTGCTATCTTCAATATTGCAAAAGTTAAGGCCAATGCACTATACCAGGGCATAAAAATAAGTGAAAATCCCTGACCCGGCCTCACCCCAACCCCCATAACTTTTGACCCAGGGGGTCAGTTAAAAATTCCAAATAGTGCAGGGGTCCGCACATATGCTCATAGCTACCATGTGTGTAAGTTTCAAGGTTCTAGTGCTTATAGTGTAGTAGGAGATAGTCGCCAGGAAGGTCGGACAGACAGACGGAGGAGATAACCATAATATCCCCACGCCTTTTCAACAAGAGAGCCTGAAAGGCCCAAAGAAGTCGCTCACCTGAGATTCAAAGGAACTGACCTGTTCTGTGCAGCCCAAGATGTCATTAGAACAATATGTTCTTACCAACTTTCATGACTAGTGAACACCCTGGCAGCCACGTTTTTCAACAGACCAGAACCTTTTTCATACACATCCAAGATATCATTTAAACAAAAAAACTGACAAAGTTTCATGAAGATTCATCAGTACATATAAGTAAAAATGCTCCGCCCACTGGTGGCCATGTTTTTCAAGCAACTGGAACCACTTTGGAACTTGTCCAAAATATAAATGGGACAAATCTTCAGACAAAGTTTCATGATGATCGTACAATGAATATGTTTTCTAGAGTGTTAACAAGGTTTAACTATAGCTATATAAGGAAAAATGCCACGCCCCCTTGGCGGCCATGTTTTTCCACTAACCGGAACTATTTTCGAACTCATCCAAGATATCATTGGATAAATCATCTGACCAAGTTTCATGATGACGGACAATAAATGTGGCCTCTAGCGTGTTAACAAGGTTTTACTAAAGCATGATATATAGATATATTAGGAACAAGGGACAAAATTGTCACAAAACCAGGTTTTCATTGTGAAAAAAAAATCTGATAAAGGGAGAAAAACTCAAACTGAACTTTTGAAATGAACAAACAAAATTAACCCCTTTGTAAGTTCGTTTTTAAAAAAAATCTATTTTTAGTCGTGGCGACCTTGACATTGGAGATATTGACGTGATTCTT
>NC_068361.1:77923581-77995140 GCF_020536995.1 Dreissena polymorpha | reverse complement strand
ACCCTAACCCCTACCCCCCCCCCTTGCGCAATACCATACCATGCCTCGCCCGTTGTAGTGTTCCGCCTCCCGTATCAATGTGAGAGCGCGACTGGTTTCGATCGTCGAAAGAGAAGTAAACGGCGAAGCATGCTTAGTCATACCCCGTCGTAGGCGACAATACAACATCCACTTTTGAAAAACGAATTAGATCAGTAACGTGAATCGTATTTTAAACGAGAAATTGATAAGATGCAATGCACGACAGACCGCGTTTTTAAGATTATTAATGTTACTAAATAGGATTATGTATCATGAAAGACGATTCGATGAAAACTTCTTAGTTAACTTATGAATGAATATCATGTTTATTAATTGAAAAATAATGCATCGCTTTGTTCCGATTGTGTTTTTAGTTTCTCCTACTTGTCATCATTTCAAACAGTCTCGTTCGACAAACTCGAGACCTTTCAAATCAATAAAGTCTGATACGACATGTATTCTTTTAAATGTCAGCCACTATAACTAAAAATATGGTATGGGTATTTTTCTGTGAATTTTCATATATTAATCGATGTTTTCAAAAGTAAGACTGTCTTTGTCGAGTGAACAGAGTTTAGTGAAATTTGATCGTTCTCTTTTTTAGTTAGTGTTAACATGTAGGAATGTTGAATAACACGACACATTCATTTCAAGATAATGTTCGACATGTTTAGTCCGACATTAAGGGTATCTATGGTATGTATATTCAGACGATAAACGATGATACATATGCGCTTACTTTCATTACGAAATAATGATAGGTGCAAAGCACTTTTAAGAGCAAACATACCGCACATATACACACGAGCAAACGACCACTGATAAACAGGATAAAGAGAGATACGGTTAACGTAACCGTCTAATATGGTTAACATATGAGATAGCAATCTTCAATTGCAATAATTTTTAACAATATATATGAAATTTTCTATAATTCTTTTTAAAATGATGTATATTATTTTTACAATATTCGTGTGTATCTGTATCCATTAGAAAAAAATTAGAAGTAGAAATGGTCTGAACGTTTGTGCATGTTAAATACATCTAAGGGTATCGGTCAAAAGGCATTATTTCTCCATCCTTGGTGCTTTATACAATAACGCAATAAAAAAGAAGATACATTTTCCTTAGATAGTCATCATCAAAAGAATAAGTTTGAAATCAGAATCGAAAATATATTGTTTCATGATGGTTGAACAAATAAAATTCATTTCAGCGTAAATAGCAATACGTGTTGTCGCATTGCTCTCCCGTCGCTCGCTGACTAAATGTCGCGTAACTAGGCTACAGGATTTCTCAAAAACATTGTTATCAAGGTATGTCTGATGTAAAATATATATTTACGTTTTGCTCTTTGGTGAATGTTACATTTATGACGGCTCATTTTCTTAAAGTTTAAGTAATTGCTACTTAAATATATACAAGTTTCCCGAATGTCAGAAATGCGTTCGTAAATTTTCATGTGTTATTATATTAGAGAAAATTAAAAGTGATCGTTTGTATATTTAAGGTCATCCCTCGCGAATAAGGAGTTCTTACTTACGAGTCCTCTGTACAGACGATATATTTTTAGTGTCTTTTTTCAGCTACAAATGAATACGTATGCTAACAACAAAAACAATAATCAACTCACTCTACGTTTCTGATCAAAATATCATCATGCTCCTTTAATTATAAGATTATGTTCGAACACACTTCATTTATTAAAAACATTTTTAAACGGACTTATTCCCTGATTAGGGCATTTTAGTGTGTCAGTAAATGCCTTAATTTTCTGTTCGAAATTATCGAAACTGTAGAGCAACATTAAATTAAACAGATTTAATTTAAGGACGAAAATAAGGACAACATTAAGCACGGCCGGTACTCGAACCAGAATTATCCGTTTAAAATGTTACCGTCTTAACCACTCGGCCATCCAGACAGCTATATAGCCAATGCATTTGATACTTTAAAAATACGATATGTGTTGTGTATCAAGTAAACGAAAAACAACAGAAACAGTCAAAATTATTCAATCGTTCCGCGTTTGTAACGCAATATAATGGAATCAATGTCACATGATTCTTATTCAGAAACAAAACTGTATTTACATTATGAGTCTACGTAATTAGTGTTATTGAGACCCAAATATACAGTTTTCTTTTATTTGTTGAATTTGTTCGCTATTCAGACTACATGTCAGGTCGTGTACTTTGAATTACTGACCCAACAATAAATTATTTATATATTGTATGCCTAGAAATGTAATGGTAAAACTTTTATAGTATGAAGAAACACAGGTTCCCTTAAACGTTGGATTTGTAAATAGAATGGTCCTCAACGTTTGAAATACATGACCATACAATACAATTCAGATGAGTAATTAAGAGACTGATCAATTGTTAAATTTTTTACATATATCACATATGATACTCATTATAACACACAATATACATACTGTTTATCACGCAAGTATTTTGTTAAGTCTGCATTATATGTTCTTGTACACAATGCAATTCATAACTTAGACCACCTTTCTTCTGTTCAATATTTTATTGAGTAAAGACTTATTTAGTATGTATTTTAGTATGTATGTGCAAGTGTATATTTTTAAATTAAATTTCTTGATATATAAAACTATACGCATGGAATACCTGTATGTTACATGCTTGTAATAGCGTGCGGAGAAAATATAATTGTGCATACAAAAATAATATGTGTAAACAAGTTAGAAAACGTCATGTCGACAATTTCGGAAGTAGGGAGTAAGCCCCTCACGGGGCGCTAAATATAAAACAGATGAATTAATATATGGTCAAAATATTCGAATGGGTTATATTTTTACCAAAAACATTAGTTAGTTATAATCTTTTTGCAAAATACTTGAACGATTATGACAACCGCAGAAGCAGTGAGACGATGTGAGTGATGATGACGACAATTATGAAGACGACGAAAAGGTCGTGGATGATGTTGTTGCAGCTGATGTTGATGATACTGTTTGTGATGTTGTTGGTATAGAATAACTCCGGATGGTAATACAAAACACAAACTTCTTACTTACCGGTCGATGTCGATATTGTAGTGAAGCTTACAAGAAAACACAAACAGACGCCTAAAGATGGACGAAATTCTGTAAAAGTCCACATTATGCACGAACGATTTGGGTCAACACCCCCGCCAGTTCAGATCTATATGTTGCCCGGAAATACACTCCCTTAAACAATATTAATTAGATCTAAATGCTTGAAAAAGTACAATGGTGAACACAGTGTTTTCACATGTAAATTAAATCGTTTTGTCTTTTCTGCGAACACGCGATCTCCGTTCTATTTGTTGTCATTAATTTTGACTTTACATAAGAAATTTCATAGAACAAAAACGGAGTGAACGAGTTCAAACCCCGTGACCACCAAGTTCAGTAGATATTGCCAGTCGTTGGTGACAGGTACTTGTTATCTCGTGTTCATGGGTATAAGGTTCGAACTATATCTGATATGCTCAGTATATCTATGCAACTCTCCGTTTTCCGTATTATCTAAACTATTATCTCCCGATACAGTTGTACAATATCGCATCTAGCTACGGTTTTGATATCTACAGTGTCGAAATGTATCGTTGGTTTATAGCATTTAGAATGCAGATTTTATATCTTAATATGAAGTGGTTGTTTATTTCTATTGTTTTTGTTTCGGTAATAAACACCGTAATTATGTCGAAATACAACATCGGGCAGAAACTCGGCCGTCTATTTTCAGACTCGAACATACGCTCATCAAGACATTAGTTCACACATCAATGACAAGTTTTGTGAATAATATTTGCGTGGGATTTTATCGGGAACAAATATCTTAAAAGGAAAATATAATACAGCAAACACTGTAAATTCAGAAATCTTATCGGCAGAGAATTTCGTTGTATTATCAATTACCTATAATTCAGAACACCAACTTAATTAATACATACATAATTAACAAACCAAGCGCCCGTCTTAATCGATTTTAATAAACTTATTCAGATAGAAAATGAACACATGAATGCCAAAATGTGACGTGCACGACACATACTACACACATACTTTTACTGTACATGTGTCGAGCGTGTGGGAAATATATTAAAACGAATTTGAGGTTTTAAAATTATCCCATAATGCTTTCTGAGATATTCGTAATAATCTTTTGCAACAACCGGCTTAAGACTGTCCAAAACACTAGAGAAAAATATAGCAAAGATCCACAATACGCATGTTTCTTGATAGATCTTTGTGTAGGGGGGCTGGTTGCCAGGTCAATTATGTACCCCAACGTTCGTCCAGACTACGGGTTACTTGATGTGGTGGTGACCCACCGACTAGCTACTATTTATAATTGCACGATTTTTGTCTTATACATTTAATTTTATCATGTCCGCATTGTATTTGTGCTTATAGTCATTATGTAAAAGTAGATGTTATTATATTCGTTTGCTGCGACAGCGCATTTCTTTTTTATTCTGGCCGTTCCGCCTACGAATAGGTAAATGAAGGCGTTGTTCAAACCTGACGTCACCAGTCACGCGCTTTTAAGTAAGACCTTGTTATTAACACGTATACTTGTATCATGGTAAACAATGTGAAGCTAATTTGGTAGTCGTTTTTTAAATTTTCAAAGTATTTCGAAGTATTTTTTGTTTATTACCGTTATACATCGGTTCACATTCAGAAACCACTATGTCGAGTTCTGATACGTTTACCTGAGATGGCGTAATATGAGTTGTTTAATATCTTCGTAACACAATAACAAAAATTGTTTAGGTACCGATAAAAACGAGTATGTGAATAATAATTTGATTGCAAACATGTTTAAAGCTTTGTAAAATTTAAACAAGAAAACTTCATCTTCAGATCTTCTCTTTGTATTGCAAACTTATAAATGTGTATTTCATCGTATTGCAAACTTAAAAAAGTATATGTATGTGTTTGTGGTTATTGTATATACGTCTTTTTATCAAACTCACCTCTACAATTATGATGTGAGTTTAATACAATATATGTAAAGCGTGAAATGAATAATTGCATGTCACATAAAACGTCATCTAAAATTTACACTTATTTAGAAAAAATGTAAATATTTTATTCAACCAAGAAATGTGTGAAGGCTAGCACAGCATGCAGTGTCCATGCTTCACATTTCTATAATTGTGTTAATACCTGAAATTCTAAATAGACTTACATTTCTGACATCCACTGACGACTCAGAATATCAAATGGGGAAGATGTTAATTCTTCAATCTACATATTCATATTCAGTACATATTAATATGTAATACGACATTCGTTCGATACGTTGATTTGTTCAAAGACTTTATTTGGTAGAATCCATGTACTCGTATGGGATAGTGTTCACAACCCCAAAATTGTTAATTTACCGATTTTTTATCTATAACCTGGTAAATTATTTCGCTGTGAGTTCATATATGTTATTTGAGATTGATATCTATTTCTGTCAGATTCAGATGATCAGATGGTCCGTGAATGCCAGGTTTCGATGACAAAAAGCTTATGAATGTATATCATGTTTAGTCAAAATAAATTGAATGAGTTGGTTGTTAAGTCAATAATTATTACCCTGTCAAATCAGGCCTTCATCACTCTAGATCAGAAGACGATTTATTGCAAAAACATAAATTACGAAGGTTCCGGAGATACATGTATCAATATTTTTGCCTTCGTATGACTTTGTTGAAATTGTGTGTAACCTGCAATCGTTACTGTTCGTCGTAGGTTTTAACCAACGGGCACTTGTTGTTGTGGAAACGAGTCAAAATGGCGATTTACATGTAAAATTACAAACGTAAATGGAAGTAAACGGCTCTTAAAATGTAAACTATCTGTGGAATGACAACTATTGAAAATTTAAGTCTCATAAACGTTTAATCGTTAATTCACTGTATTTATGATTTACCAAATGCGTTACATTTTTTGTCAATTAGAATGCTAGTGCAATAATTTAAAAAAAAATTCGATGACTTTATCATAGTTATTCATTTGCTTAACATTTGCGCTGGTTTCTTTCAGTGATGTTCAACTCACCGTAAAGCTCTCAAGTTTTATACTGTTAATGTTTGAAGTGTGAGACGTGAACATTCTCACAATGGCTGAAACAAAATCAATGAGAGTTGTCCCAAGTGGCAAGATTTACCGACAGATGTTTGAAGCACAGGTAATATTTTACTTAAATTTCAAACTTAAATATTATCCTCAGATTACTGTGTATCTAGCAGTTAAGGTAAGAAGTAAAAGAATTTTAGAATTCATGCAAACAATGCAGCAATAAATGATTTACCTTCAAAGCTTTATTTAATTCCTGTTAAATCCATGTAAAAATTTAAAGCGTGTTTAAACCATGTAAACCCAATAGTTTCATACACACTTGCAATTATATCCACTACACAAGTTGTTTACCTGGTATCTAGATGACACATCTGGAAAGAGATGTGTCAAGATCGCGGTGGTGTAGTGGATGAGGTGTCCGCCTAGCGATCGGGAGTTTGTGGGTTTGCTCCGTACTCTGGGAGCGTTCTCATTATCTCCTTCATAAACACCAAGTACTGGTTCTTCTCAGGAAACGGACTCGATAATGTCCCTCTGCCTATAATACCCTAAAGAGCGGTTGGCAGTAATCAGAGATAGATTGATAGAGATAGCACACAATTGTAATATGCATAACACCAACTAAAATTAAAAATTTGATTCACTAAACTTTAAAAAAATTTGATATGATAAATGTTCAATCAGAACAGGGGTATTCCCACTGAGGCACTGCTCTTATGGTAAAATCTACAATGATTTCATGCAACTGTTTCTGAAAATCAAGAGAATGTGAAAGTACTTTCTTTTAAGTGTTGTGTTACCACTACAGTAATGCAGGCATCAGCTTCTTTTTGCAATTTATGTGGAAATTTAATGAAGAGGAACAATGAAATGAATGGAATATGGATACATTTTGTTTATTTTAGTTGAAGATTTTGAAACGCAATTATGCCTGATTTTCCTCATATTTGGTTGTACTTGTGTTTATTAGCTCGACTGTTTTCGGAGAAAAGCCGAGGTATTGTCAGCTAGCTGTCCGCGTCGTGCTAAAACCTTTACATTTTGTTAAGGTTTTGAACATTGGCTCTTAAATCAATGTGCTTCAACTTACAACTTTGAAACTTCACATGTAGCTGCACCTTGATGAGTTCTACATGCCACTAGGTCAAAGGTCATGGTCACTGTGACCTCTAAAAAAATAAATAAATTCTGACAAGCTTTCATTTATTAAAAACTGCACCCGCAGCCGTGCGTAGAACCCGTTATGCGGTGCTCTTGTTTTCAAGCGTAATAAAGTGAAATAAAATACTCGGAGAAATTGTGTGTGATATTATCACTAGAGCTGTGTTCTTAATGTAAACAAGATGATCAATATCAGGAGATGCTTAATATCAGGGAATTGTACAATATAATATGTTTTTGATGACATTATATTTCTAACAACAACATAAAACAGAAAATTATTTAAACCCATGTCCATCAAAAATAATTCAGTGCATTCTAAAATGGCATCAGTTATAATAAAAAAGTTAAGTTTTTTCACTTGTTTGTTTTAAATATACATTTAATCATGCATATTTGAAACTTGTTTGATGCAAATATTATGTTTATTTTACAGTATGCTTGATATAAACATAGTATACCCACCTAATTTACTTTAAAAATATATTTATTAAGTGGCACAATCAAATAATTAATGCTGCACTGTAACTTGGGATGCTTTTCCATCACGAGTATACCTGGGCATTTTTTTTGCTTGATTTTAGTATATAATTTGTGCTGTTATTAGCATTGAATTTTAGATGGTGGAATTTTCCATTTTCAGAAACAGGGATAATCATGATTTTTTTAAGCACATTTCCAAAATCTGTACTTGCAAAGTCTGTAATTTATCTGTATTAACTGATACACATTTATGACTTTGCAGTACTTTCATTTTTACTTACTCTACCATATTTCAATCTCATTCTTTTAATTATAGGTTCAACTAAATCGTAGCCTGACAAAGATCCAGCGAGATTCCACCACTGTTACAAAGTCCTCCCAGCTGGGTGCAAGTGTTCCGGTTGTTCATCTGACAAAGGGTATGATCCTACAGTTCATTTCTGATGCCATGTAGAAATTGGAAACCATAATACTGATTTGGAAAATTGAATTATGAAAATAAAAGATATACATATTTAGGAAAAGATCTACGATCATGAATTGTACAGGACGCTGCTAAATAGCGGCATGGTTGAAACTGGGCAACTCATGGAACATTTTCTTATACATTGCTACAGCAAATAGAAGTAATTTCTTAGTCTTATTCTTGCAATTAAGGTATTAAAGCAGTCTTTATTTATCATTTACTAAAAAAATTAATTTATAAGATATTACACTTTCTGTGTTTGTCTTCCTTTTTCTTTTATGTCTGTGGCAAGTAAAGTGAATATTAAAGCCAATCAGCTATAAATAAGGTATAAATGTAAGTGAAAATTTCAGATGACATTGAACATGGGCTCCTGGATGAAAGGCAGCGTACCTGGGCTGATGGCTTCCCAAATGATCCCTTCACTGAGAACCCTGTGGCCTACAAGTAAGTGCCAGTCAGACAATGCGCAATCTGTCAGACAATCAGATTTATGTGTTATAAATAATGCTGGTAGCATGCATGGCTACCTGCATTTTAAAATTCATAAAACTGTGAAGATGCGTATTTATTCAACCAGATTACATAAGAATGTACTGAATATTGTCAACAAATTTTTTAAATATAGTTGGGATACATCACTGGAAGGGTGTGCGTGTTTAATCATCAAAGTGGTGTTTACCCTTAATAACTTTAGAAAAATATATTTTACGGAACTTCTTACAGTGGAACCCCTCTAAACCGGACAATCCCGGGACTGACAGGAAATTCCAGGTTAGAGAGGATTCCGGTTTAGAGAGTACATTGACTATTTTACTTTCAGAAAGTCAATTACATAGCCTAATGTGGAAAAAACACTTTCAGCAAATTTGAATAGTTTATTTACATATATCAGCAATTTCAGCCACAACATAAATTAAACAGTGCACCCTGAAAAACAAACTATTTTATACATGCATGCAGTTGTTAAGTGAATTTACTTTCTTCGCACGATATCCTCGATCGTTGATTTTCCTACCCCATATTTCTCTGACAGTATCGTTACTGTAGGTTTAGGGAACATCTCTGACTCTTTTAATCAATTTGATTTCGTCTTGAAGAGACAATGACACGCGCATTCGCTTGAAAGGAGGTTCGAACATTTTTAGTCTTAGTTATCTTAATTAACAATTTCAATATCTACATCAATATCTTAATGCAACTGCTTCAATAACTCTACAAATCACCATTTTATATTACACTAAATTAGCAATTGTAATAAAATTAAATAGCATTAAGATTATTAAAATTTAGCACGGCTTCCTACATCAAAAACAAAACACACTAAAGAACTCTATGTTTGTTATCAGTAATTATAATCAGTTTTATCACCACCATTGATCGATATGTACATGTTTGTCACAGGACAAGTATTTTGTAATTGTTTTGCGATTTTTACAGTTTGCAATTTTTTTGACCACCTTTATTAATTTCACGCGTCTTTAATCCGCTGTTCACAACTTTTTTACACTAGGTCTAAGGTGCAATAAACCGGCCCTGAGCGGTTTAGAGAGGTCCAATTATGTATGGAATGACCCAATTTTGATCCAAAGAATGATCGGTATTCGGAATTGAAGGGATTCCGGTCTTGAGGAGATATTTTACGCATGGTTTTATAGGGGGAAAAATGGGACTGGACAATTTGTTCGGTTTAGAGAGGATTCCAGTATAGAGAGGATCCGGTTTAGAGGGTTTCCACTGTATATTGACATCAAAATCTTTTTCTGCTGTATGTCGATTCTTTCTTCAGACTTGCTTATGGTATAGTGGTTAAAGGTCAGAGTTACTGAAAATACAGGAAAGGGTTTCTGGTCAATAATTGAACAGTAACTCAAGATAGTATAATGAAACATCAAACATCTGACTTGTCATCAAACTTAATACATAAATATCTTTTTTAGAATACATTAAGGATTACATATATGGTGGGTGGGTCATTAAAAAAGTTTCCACCGGATCACATGGGTAAGCATTTATCTGTTTAATGACCTTATACATTATAATGAGACATCACATTTGCATAGGGTTTGGGGTTGGGTAGAGAGATTGCTAGGTTAGAGTTACTAAAAATAAATGTAAAATGAAAATGTAGATATTCAATTTCCATTAAATAACTAAAAATTATTTAAACTTTAACAAAATTCGAATTGATGGAAACTACATTTTTTTATTATTTTTATATGCATATCTGTTGACAGGGTGTATTGTGGGTGTACTTTGGCAGATGGATGGGCGGTTTGGCTGGCAGCTTATTTGTTTTTCTGGAAATGGTTTTTTTAACATAAAATGGGGGCCAAATTCAAAAGCCAGCTGAATCGCAAAAGGCTCTTTAGAGTTATTGCCCTTTATTTATGTAACAAATGTAGAATTTACCAAACGAATATGACATCTCATGGGGTCAATCTTTTTAGACGGGCATATTTTTTCGTCCATGACCTTGTCCTTGACAAAGAGATGTTTGTGCTTTTGTCCATGGCAATTGTATTCATGTGTGTACAAAAGTAATATTTCCTTATCCTTACACAGGCAGTATGCTGAGTACATTGGTTCCCAGATGAAGGAACCAGTAAGCTCCATTGAGGGCAGGGAAGTGAGAGGACTGCCTGATGTTGTTGGTATGTTCTGAATTTGACTTTTATGCTCCCAGATCGAATAATTGGGGGTATATTCTTTTTGGCCTGTTTGTCTGTCTGTCTGTCTGTCTGTCTGTCATTCTGTGGTTAAACTTTTGCAATAACTTTGCAATATAGAAGATATTAACTTGGCATGCATGTGTATCTCATGGATCTGCACATTTTGAGTGGTGAAAGGTCAAGGTCATCCTTCAAGGTTAAAGGAGAAATATATTGCTTCAAAGCGGCGCAGTAGGGGGCATTGTGTTTCTGACCAACACATTTCTTGTTTACCATGTTTGGGGAAAAGTAGCTTAGTACAATTGGAAAATTTACAGCATGAAGTAACTGTAATCATCAAATGTACAGTTTGGAATCAATGAATAACAATTAAACAATACATATGATTTTAATTTAACACTGAAAGTGTAATGAATACCTTATCAATTTATGCTGCGCCATGTTCATTATAATATTTGTGTGTCATTTTCTTTTAATAAAAGATGGAATTATATTACCTCCAAATTTAATTGCATTTTAAAATTATGCAGAGATGTTTCTATGAAGATTTTATATGGGCAAGTCACATGATGTATAATGGTATATACCACTGTTACTTGTTAATGTGATTTACAGTGGCTGCCAAGGACAAGTCAAATATAATTGAGCGTATAGCGGCCAGCCGTAAGGAGAGACATGAGTCTACCGTGGATGAGATGCAACAGGAGTTGAGTCTGATCAACGCTGTAAGCTGCTTAACCCGTAACCAATCGGATACACACTTTGAGACATTTTATGTCTCTTAGAAAAAGAAATACAATTCAAGACCTTTCTTACTAAAATTCAAGTAGTAAAGGCTTCAATTTCTACCATAGGGTACTGATGAGCAGCAAACGGAATAAAACCTGAACAGACTGCAATGTACTTGCAGGCTGATCTGGTTTTATGCTCATTGTTTCATATATATTAGCCATTTTCACTTTGCTTCTGAGTGGGAAATGATTTAAACTTCAACTACACTGCTTGTTATTTACAATGAGACCATGGTGCTCAAAATATTTAAGGCGTTCAGTTTAAAAGTCGAACCCCACAGTATTTTTAGCTCGGCTGTCAACTTTGAAACTTCACATGTAGCTGCACCTTGATGAGTTCTACATGCCACACCCATTTTTGGGTCACTAGGTCAAAGGTCAAGGTCACTGTGACCTCTAAAAAAAACAACAACAAACTTTTCTTCTGACAAGCTTTCATTTATTCAAAACTGCACCCGCAGCTGATCGTTGGCACCCACTATGCAGTGCTCTTGCTTAAGTATTTAACCTAATCAAAAAATCTTTGTAAGGGAAATCTTATTGCTCAAAATAATAAAAGTTTCTGATGAAATAATCATTATTTTCCTTCATTTGAACTTTTGCGATTTTAGCATGAATTAATTTTTTTATACAGCGGGCTTAATATTCTGTAGGTGCAAGGCAATTTAAATAGTTTAATCATTGGCTTGCCTTTTGAACTTTAAATTATGGGAACAGTTCTTAGCTTGGTCAATGGTAAACTTTTTTCAAATATTCCAAACATACATTATACATTATATATCTGGTAAAAATTTAAGGACAAACTTATTGGAAATAATGTGCTGGTTATAGATAATTATTAACTGAAATCAATAACAGGGGCTGAGTGGCTGGCCCATGTAATTTTGTCACCTTACAGGTTTCCATTTTCAAACCCCATAAAATATTTTTTTCTTTGTATAATGTTTGTTTAGATTATACAAAATGCTGAAACTAGTGCAGTAATAATATTATGGAAGTCCATATTCAGCAAGTAAAGGACAGCAAGTAAACGAGAAAATAAACAGTGTTGACCAAGAAATGTATATAAAATATGATGTTGTTTATAGATTATCATCAATCAAAAGCCATTAAACAACAATAAGTGTTTGTAATAATTGTTGTTTTTATATTTTAAAATTGATTTGCATTTTGAGTGCCTCTACTTGAAGCCTGTTTGTTACGTATTTCAGGAGATGGAGCCCCGCATTTCTGAGGCCTGTTCTGGTCTCCTGCAAAGACTTGAGGAAGATGATAAGGAGATAGCAAGGAAACTTGCCCGCATAGAGACAGATAAGGTTAGTTGATAAGGAGATAGCAAGGAAACTTGCCTGCATAAGGACCGATAAGGTTGGTTGATAAGGAGATAGCAAGGAAACTTGCCCACATAGAGACAGATAAGGTTGGTTGTTAATAAAAATAACCATAAATTTTTATAGAAGAGGGGGGGGGGCATTTTTTTTTTAATTAATAAATTACGATTGAAATGACCTTGATGTAAGTAAGAATGAAATTGCTCATAACCACTTCAAATTTAAAAATTATCACTAAATGGGTTTTTTTAAGTTTAAAAGAATCATTTTTGCATATCCTCTGAAAATACAGTCCACTCTTGTTATCTCGAAGTTGGCGGGAACAAGAAAAAATATCAAGATAACGAGAGTTCGAGGTATCCGATTAGGGGTTTTCAAATAAAAAATGAGACAAAAATTTACCTTGTTTTAACATCTAAATACCTGCTCAGTGGTCTAACTAAAGCCGTCACCGTGTGGCATAATATTCTCTACTACCCTATATATTACCTAATATATACACGTTTTTACAAGGCATGATTAATTTTGCTATTTAAATGCTTAAAATGACGTTTTCAGTTTAACAGAATTGCATGAACACGTGCGGTTATAATTTTTCTAAACTGTCGAGTAAACATCTGGTAATGTTGCTATTTAAAGTTATGATGCAATTGATGTCCAATCAAGACAAGGGTTTTTCATCTGAACATGCGTTAATCACGTTCCGGAATACTGAACTGTACATGTACATTTAGTAGTTTGAAATGCAAAGTTCAATTGATTTATAGTACAGCATCAATTAAAAATGAAAAGCTTTTTTGAGTCTTGTCTTTATTATCATGATAATGACTGTTGGAGTTCAATGATAGAACAACATTCTGCAAATTTCCAACGGTTTATATACGCAAAAATATAACTCATGCATTTTGAAATGTTGTTTGTAAAATCAAATAGTCTTTCGGCATACTGTGTATTAATTGCAGTTAATTGATGTTAAAGTGACAGTTAAAGTGACAGGCCTTACTCAAGTGTTAATGGCTAACGACATTACACACGTGTGATCAATGATGCAATTTAACGGATCAATTTTCTATGGCACAGTATCAGGAGCAGCCGGGCCAAGTGGGAAGGTGAAGTATCAAAGAAAAAATTCTCACCTTTTGCCGACACTAAAACACTTCGAGATAAACTGCAGTAAATACATGTAAAATCGGGACTCGGGACAAAATTTTATATCGAGATATTGAATTCTTCGACATAACGAAAATCGAGATATGAGATGTTTATTTATATAGATAAAGAAGGAAAGAAGTTGGGGCATTGAGCTTACTTTGACATATCGAAAATATCGAGATATCCGATGTCGAGATAACAAGAGTGGACTGTAGTTACATATTGTATTCCTATATTTTCAGGATCTACTTTCGTTTTCTCTCAACGCTCTCAACAATCTCTGGGCGGACATACAGGCGCATTCCGAGCAGCGTCAATCTTGGATCGTCTCCCTTGATGACTCTCTGAAGAAGGTGGAAGACGACCGGATGGAAATGGTGAGCTTGTGATTGTGTACTTGGCAATCTATGCTATGATATTGACTGATCAATCAGTTTGATGGTCGATCTGTAAGTTGGCATTACATGTTGTACGTTTTGAAGCAAACTTTTTCTGACTATCTAAAGCTATTAAATTGAAACTTAAAACTGTTATTCCATGCTTTTTCTGTGGTTTATAGGGAAAAAATATCAGTGAATTAAAAACAATAATGCACTGCTTCAAACAGTGAACAATAACAAATAATTTTAACTGTTTTACTGGGCATTGACATCTTTTTTGTCAACACTATGTTATTTCAAGAAATTATCCAGTTTACCTCTTTTATTTTGATAATTGATATGCGCCACTCACTAACAATATCAATTTCTCAGATCACTGGAGAAATAAAATTGTTGATCTTCCAAAACCTACTAATTCCTCTGTAATTGCCATAAGGTGTACATGTCACAAATGCTTTTTCATCCCAGTGACCCTCACACTCTTAAGATATTTTCCCTTGAACATAGGTGACAGAGCCATGGAGGAGTTTTTATCACATTAGGGGCCAAATATTTAGTGTTTTTTTTAAGTCAATGTTTCATATAGTTTTTATTGCGTGAAAATATGTGTTCTTTTTTTGTGCCACTATCTCCTGCAGCACAAGAGATGTATCTCTCCTGTATCTCCTGTATCATTTGTACAAAAGATATCTTTAGAGATAAAGCAAATTTAAAATTTACTGGACCGAAAGTCCAGCATTTTTATTAATCAACTGGCTTTCAACCATTTGTATTGGAAATCTATTTTTGTATTTGTGTGAAGCATTGTCATTAAACTGTGCAAACAAGCATCGTAATGTATTGCAGATTCGTCAAGTGTTCAAGGACTATGCAAAGACGCTGGAAAAGATTGCTCACATCCTGGCCCCTGATCTACAAAGGTTCCTTGACAAGGAGTCACAGGTACAAATTTATCAGGCCCCTAGAGGGCCTTTTTTTTGCTGTAAGTGTATTTACAAATTTGAGGTCCTCCCATGCCTAACGCTGCCTAATGTGAGGACTGCAAGTGTGTCCCAACACTCCTATGTATTGAATTTACTACACCTATGAAATTAGGTAAATGTTTTTGAATTATAGTTGCAATGACAAGCTATTTTAATTCGTTACTGAAAGATTTTCAATGTTGGTGTGATCTGGTGTTGTGGGGGTTAAGCCGCAATACCTGAAGGAAACCCAACCTGTCTGGTATTGTGACCACCAACGAAACTCACATGCTTCCAGAAATCGGGATTTAACCTGGGTCTCTTAGGTCAGAAGCACATGTGCCAAACACTTTTTAGCAGAGGCCTTATATACCAGTAAGGCTTTTATCCCGTAAAGAACTTCTTTGATGCAATTCGCTCCCTAGCCCCTTGCATGCTAAAATAGCATTGGTCTGCCTTAATGAACATTGTGTTACACAGTTAATTGAAGTTTTTGAAAAAGTGTTATGACTAAATCGCAACCTTTTTGTTACTATCTGTATGTCCATTCATTTCCATTGAATCGTTCACATGTCATTTATTTAAAGGGACCTTTTCACAGATTTTGGCATGCATTGAAGTTTGTCATTGAATGGTTGAAATTGATAAATTGGAACTAAATAGCTAAAGTAAAAAAACAAGAATAAAATTATAGAAAAATAAGTCATCCTCAACTGGACTGAAAACACTGCCATCTGTGCTTATATAGAGAGTGGTGTATTCTAAACTTTATACATGTATAAGCAATCCTCGTAATGTAAAAAATATAATGATAACAACAAAACTCCAAATCATTCAATCGCTTAGTGTTGAAACGCTTAATAATTTTCAGGTTTTCAAAAGATGCATATATTCAGAGCTCCAGATAAGGATTTAGTCTAAAGGGTATTTTACCCCCTGATATATGCGCTTTGTTACATACTGGGCCGATTTTTAATGCTTTTTTTTTCAATGCGTAAATATGCAGATACGCCTCTTATCTGGAGCTCTGCGTATATTAGATATTTTAAATCATGGTACATTAAATGCTCAGAATTCATGTTTCCAGGCAAATATCATATCTACATCGAACATTGCAAATCTAAAACATTTTTTCTCAATTTTGTCCATGTACCAAAATGTGAAATGGTCCCTTGAAGGAACATGTTATTACAATATTTCTATTTGATTTGAGCTGTAAAAATTTGTTAGAAATTTAAATTTATCGTTAGATTTTTCATAAGACGGCGCACAGACTTAACAGTTGCTGGAGCCTTAACTAATATAATAGTGTGGTGCATACATGTACATTTGTGGATGAGAAATGAGAATTATCAATCTTGACACTAAATTTTGAAACTTTAAAAAACAACCAAAACATATGTTATTATTTTCTGTATATTTGATTTAATAAGAGTGTAATCAATTATTTTATAAAATGGAAATGAGCGTAAGGTCTTTTTTAACAAATGCTTTTAAAATTTCGAAGAAAATCATTATTTTAGTTAATATCATCGGAAAGTGGTTTCTATACATGTAGCTTGATGTTGCAACCTCAGCAAAATAACTTAACGTGATAGGTGAAAAAGGTGAGTGGCCAATTAAAACGTTTAAAAAGTTATATTACACAAGTTAAGATGAAAATATTTATAAGGGTTATATTACCAAGGGAACAAGTTGTTACATGAGATAATAGTATTAAATTACATTCTAAATATATCATAATAAGTATTATTTTTTTCAGAATATGACCTAGCATTGATTTTTTTTCCTTGACTAACTGAACAGTTTGTTGTGGCTGCATGAAAACATATTGTTCTACAGCTAAATACAAACATGGTGTTTTCACATGCCTTTCTCTTTCTACAGCTGATAAACCAGACTGTTCTTATGCTTAAGACTAACTTAATGGTGTGTTTTCACAATCATTTCTTTGCCTAGTTAAGTGAAAAAACGACTTGGTGTGAAGGCCAAAGACAATCTCAGTGTTGTGTTTGCATATTTGTCTTTTAACTACAGGTGATATACCAGACTCTTCTTAGGCCAGAGACAAACTTAATGCTGTGTTTTCATATTTGTTTCTCTGCCAACAGATGATTAACCAGACTGTGCTCAGTAACAGGCGAGCTTATGGGGACCTTTACGTGCGACTGATGTCTAGCGACATTGAGAGGGAGCGTGCCCAGAACAATGTCTGGCGTCGTAGAGTGGATGACTGGAAAATCCTGAAAACTGAGCTGGCAATTGAACAATTCAGGTTTGTTGGAGACAACACTATGTGAATCTATGTTTGCTTTAAACATATTCATTTTAGCATGATATCATCAAAAGCCTAAGGCTTATTGAAACACTATTGAGTCCATTTCCTGGGTAGAACCAGTAATTGGTGTCTTTTTTGCGGTGTGTGTGTGTCTAAAGAACACTTCCAAAATGGGGATCGAACCCATGGCCTCCTGGTCGCTAGGTGAACACCCAGAGCTCCAGATAACTTTTCTGAGTAATTGGGTAAATACCCACTACTTTTGAGTTCAATTGGGTATTTTCATTTTTGATTGGGTACAAAAAAGTCAGTACACACTACTCTAATTGACAATTGGTTTTTTTTGTATTAAAATTGGGTCTTTTCATTGTCTTAAATTATCATATGCTTACCTGAATGAGCTGGTTAAGTTCCACTCCTAATTGATTAGTTTCAGAGATCTTGTGTAATTATGTAGATGTATCCATAATATACAGTCTAAATTTAAAAAAAGTTCGACAATTTTTTCCACCAGTGTCTTACAATGTAAGCACTGTCAGCGCTTGCCTCCGATACAATATCGTCAAAAAATGGTTGCACTATAATTTCCTCTTCTGATTTTGTGTTGCTCGCGGTTAAATAACTTAAAGTGATATTATGCGCATTTTTCACTGTTGAATTGAGCTGAAAAGAAGTAACAGGACAAAAGAGTTACTTAAAATGTGGTTATTGACCAATTATCTACAACTTATCTTGTTGTTTATAAAAACATTATATATTATATTCGATATTGTACATGACTGTCCCAGTCCCCTAAGCCGAAATAATCCGTAAAACAAAATTGTGTCTTTGTGTCGTATAAACGAATCTGCACTAAAACTAAATTTAGATTCACATGGTACATCGAATCATTTCTGTCGTCAGTTGTCTAAACGAAAGTACAGTTGATATTCAAATGCATTATTTTTCTCTTTCCGGGATATTGTTTAAGTATGTTGATGCTGCATTAACAAATATAAGTGTATATGCAATGAAAACATCAAAAATAAACAACGGTTGCAATAGACACCTATAAACATAGCATGATATACTGTTCGATGCGCATAATATCACTTTAAAATTGAGTTCTTTGTGCCTGGGATACGATATTTCCCTTTTTACGGCCTCGATGTTTCGACATTTTCACAACAATAACACGTAATTACATAGACACTTTCTTCCGTACATATTATTGTGCTGAATAGGACCGCGTATTTCCGGGACAGATTTACTCATTACGCAGAGAAAAAATAAGATATGCGTAATTGGCAATTTCAATTGGGTTTCGGTACGCAGAGTTTCATTTTTCTATGCGTAATCGGCAATTTTACATTGGGTATTTACGCAAATACGCACCTTATCTGTAGCTCTGACACCATATCCACTCCACCATGTGACCTGCCATGTTTATGCCATTTTATATATTTTTTGTTCTCATCAATTCTCACTGTATAAACAATTACTTTTACCTTTGATAGATCGTTTGCTGCGTTTTCAGGACATTTATGGAGGCTGATAGAGTTGTCTCCCCTGTGGAAGTACAGAAGCAGCTCACCTACATGCTCAAAGAGCAGGAAATCCTGAACCAGAAACGCCTTGAGCTTGTCAATCAATTGAGGTAGGAGTACTACTCTCCCTTTGAAGATTTTCAGTGACTTTTTATGCCCACCTATGAAGAAGGTTGCCTATGGGAGTCACACTGCCTTTCTGTCAGTAAGTCCGTCAGTTTGAGTTTGTCCGTCAGTTTGTCCATCTCTCCGTGTACAAAGCTTCCATTTTTAGCCATAACTTACATGTACTGATACAATTTTTACTTCTGTTAATTACAAAGCTCCATAAATTATCATGATGTATGTTTTCTACATCCTTAAGTTGAAAATGTCCTGAGAAGTTCTTTTATCTTAGCAGATGAACAAAACCTTTGTATTTTGTCAGTGTTTTATGCATGTGTTCTTACTTCAGAGATTTAATGCCACCATCTTCCACAAAGACCTCAGTATACCACTGGAATAAAGGAATACAGGACATTTCACAGGAAATTGGTAGGTATACTTTTAGCCTTAAGGTAATATTAAAGTTTAACTTTTTACAAAATGGTACCACATTTGATCAGTGACTTGCTTATATTGAGTGGTGTTTACATGGATATCAGTTAAGTGATGAACTTTCATTGAAAGATTGGTTGAATTCGTGTTTTAAATACATAAAAAATAACTATTACCATGGATTACAAGCTTGATGAAATCGGCTTTACAGAAAACTTAAAGTTGGCAAAGTAAAAAAGCCAGAAAAGTTAAAAATGTTATTTGAGGGACATGTGTGTCAAGAATTAATTGCCCATGTCAATCGTAAAACTGTTACCTGAAGTCTGAAACTTTTTTCCCCCTGATTTTTCCCTACAGCAAAAAGTAAAATAATGGTGTAAAACCAAATCATGTGATACTGTTTCAGATACAACCAACCAGATACATCTCTCCAAACTTCACAAGGAGTACGAGACTGTCTGCCAGGATTGTTTGCAGGAAATCGAGAGAATCAAGGTAACATTTGCAGTAGCAGGGTTGTAAATCAAGAGCTGATCCTAATAAGGCGCTTTGATATTATTAGCCATGTTCTAGGAAAATTGGGCTTAATGCCCTTAACTCATATACATTAAGCTCAGTTGTCCCAGAACCCAGTTTTAACCCTTTGAATGCTGGGAAATTTGTCGTCTGCTAAAATGTCGTCTGCTGAATTTCTAAAATTATCATTTTCTTAGATTTTTTTTCAAAGAATACTATCAGAATAGCAAACAGTTTGGATCCTGATGAGACGCCACGTTCTGTGGCGTCTCATCTGGATCCAAACTGTTTGCAAAGGCCTTCAAAATTCGGTTCCAGCACTGAAAGAGTTAATAATAAACCTTTTAAGTCTGTGAGCTAACCTGATCATGCAAAAGACCCGCATCTATTTTCATTGAATATCTGAAGTGTGGTAACAATACATGTGAACTGTAACCTGAGAATGATTATCTGTCGTGTGGTAGCAATACATGTGAACTGTAACCTGAGATTGAATATCTGTCGTGTGGTAGCAATACATGTGAACTGTAACCTGAGATTGAATATCTGTCATGTGGTAGCAATACATGTGAACTGTAACCTGAGATTGAATATCTGTCATGTGGTAGCAATACATGTGAACTGTAACCTGAGATTGAATATCTGTCGTGTGGTAGCAATACATGTGAACTGTAACCTGAGATTGAATATCTGAAGTGTGGTAGCAATACATGTGAACTGTAACCTGAGATTGAATATCTGTCGTGTGGTAGCAATACATGTGAACTGTAACCTGAGATTGAATATCTGAAGTGTGGTAACAATACATGTGAACTGTAACCTGAGATTGAATATCTGTCGTGTGGTAGCAATACATGTGAACTGTAACCTGAGAATTTCTAAACACAAACAGTGGTCTGAAAAAAGATTTAAATTATTTTCCCTCTTGTTTATAAACAATTAATTAAGAAGATGACATAACATCCCAATATGTCTTTATTCACCACAGATACTGAAATAAAGGGATTGATATTTTCTTTACAGATCTTTCTTAACAGAGGAAAATCAAGAACTGTTATAACTGTTTATTGGTGTCTTTCTTGGTCAAGTTTTCTGGCTGAGTTTGTTTTTTTTTCATCATAAACTAACCAATGTGTCTCATTATGTAAGAAAAGATCGAGAATCACAAACTTTACAGTGTGCTGCTTAAGTGGGGAGGGTGACAAGTTTTTGCAAAACTAGAGTACATTTCAAAGCAGATCAGTCTATAAGAGGAGGGATGGGACTGTGCAACAAACTCCTTTTTTTTTCAAGACCTTTCCCTATTATAATGTTGTTGACTTATGAACTGAAAAAAGGGGTTATACCTTTTCAGGCCTTCTTCTCATGACTGCCATATGGGTTATCAATTTTAGTGACTGTTGGATGGGATATGGATTTTTCCAACTGGTTAATGTAAAAACCATCCCTTGAATAGAAAATGAGCGTCCGTCTGGGAAAATAGGGCTGAATGAATGTGTATAAAGTTTTATCCCAGATTAGCCTGTGCAGTCAGCACATTCTAATCAGGGAGAATACTTTGTGACTTAACTCAATTTCCACCAAAAGAGACTTTCTTTAAACAAAAAATACCACAAAAGCAGAAAGTGTTGTTCCGGATTAGCCTGTGCAGACTGCACTGGCTAATCTGGGACAACACTTTATGCACAGGGATTAAGCCCAGTTTTCCCACAATGGGGCTCAATAAATAAACTGTTAACGATTACAGCTGGATCTGCTGGACACAGGAGTGTGCTCAGAGAGCCGTGCCAAGTCCGTGGTGGAAGAGTTTATGATACCGCTGGTAGGGGAGAGACAGGGAGTCTACGAGAGAAACTTAGAGACCATGGAGGTAGGAAAAAAATGGCTAAATAAATACAAACATAATAAAAAACGTGTTTGCTTTTTTTTAACACTCCTTTGCCATATTAGAGAACAACACGTCACAATCCAGTATGATTTATTACGATATACACCATAGGATTCACGTTTGTTTTAATGTTTTAATCAACCACTTGATAGAAATGCCACAGTGAAAGATTTTCAAATATCTTAAATTATTTTGGACCACTTGATTGTGTTCAGTTGATGTTGCTGAATTACTTAGGTCTATAACAACCACTTTGTAATGCTTTATTGTATGTAAATGTACCTCTTAAAATCATTCAAATGAACATTAACATTTATGCCTAGTTGATTCTCCCATCCTTCTGAATTGGATCAATTTATTTCCAAAATTAGGGATGTCTCTAGTATATTTATTTCTATATTTAGAATATTTCTTACAGAAATTCCTTTATGCAAACAGCGCAGACCCTGATGAGACGCCGCATCATGCGGCGTCTCATCTGGGTCTGCGCTGTTTGCCAAAGCCTTTTTTGTAGACGCTAGTCATAAATGGGTTACATTCCAACAGAGAGCCCTGGAGGAGCAGAACAAGATGTCTGGAGAGCAGCTGAAGTCCCTGTTCAAGTTTGCGCAGGGTGCGGCCCACGTGTGGGACGTACACGAGATAGGGCTGGCTAGGCAGGAGCGCTCTCTACAAGAGAAACTGGAACAGTGTCGACAGACGCATGACAACCAAAACCAGGCAGGGATTTAAAAAAAAAAAAAATCTCTCAAGTTTTAAATTCCATTCCATTCACAACCTCCCAAAGTAAATATTTTTCCAAGATTCCCTGCAGTGCAAAATTTGAAGTAACCAAGAACAATATTTTTTCTCCTTTTTAATAAAGTATACGAGTATAAATATTAGTTAAAACAACATGATTTTCCCCTATCAAAAGAGCTCCTAAATGATGAAAAAAGAATTAAATTGTGTTAAAGGAAGGCCTGAAATAAAAACTGTATTTTTTTTGCACAAATGACTTTTTTGTGGATCTTTAGATGCTTACAATAAACATGTTCAGGGAAAATGAATCAACTAGATATTAATTAGAAAATCAACTTAATATTAATATTGAAATAAGCTGTTTGACCAAGCATTTCCCAGTTTGTATATTATGATGTGAGACTGCATAAAACTGAGAATGGATGTAGGCCAGTAACAAATTAACCAGCTTCTACTAATTTCGATCGCTGATATTTACATACTCTTTGTGACTATAACATGCTGCATTCTGGGATAACTGGGCTTAATGCATGTGTGTAAAGTGTTGTCCAAGATTAGCCTGTGCCGTACAAACAAGCAAATCGGGGATCTCTCTCTTCTTTTTACAGGGAGTCTCTTTTCAATGAAACACTTTTCTCACAAGCATTCAGCAAAGGTGTCCCATGACGCGGCTGTAATAAATGCAGGTCCCCACGGCATAGTGGATATGGTGTCTGCCTAGCAATCTTTAGGTCAGGGGTTGGGTCTCAACTACGGAGCGTTCTTTAGATCTCCCACAAATGATGCTATTTCTGCCCAGGAAACAGGCTTGAGAGTATTTCAATTAACCTTATGCATTTGATGCAATTGTGCTAAAATGAAAAGGTAAACTCTTTCAGTGCTGGAGCCGAATTTTGAAGGTCTTTGCAAACAGTTTGGATCCAGATGAGACGCCACAGAACGTGGCGTCTCATCAGGATCCAAAATGTTTGCTATTCTGAAGAAAATGAGAAATTCAGCAGACGACATTTTAGCAGATGCCAAATTTCCCAGCATGCAAAGGGTTAAAATAAAATTCACTGCTTGTTTACAGGACAAAGAGGCCCATCTGGATATCATCATGGACCGTATGAGACAGGACGCCACAGAGAAGGCATTGAAGGACAGCCTCACAAGGGCGCTCGAAATGCTGGATAAGATCAGACATGCGTAAGAAGCTTTTTCAAACAATTTGAGCCGCCTCCTGCAAGAACTGGGCTTAATGCATGTGCGTTAAGTGTAACAGATTAGCCTTTGCAGTCTTTTACAGAATGTTTTGTTTAACATAAGTTTAAAACGAAAATCAAGTCTAGGTGGACACTTTCGTCCCTGATAAGCCTGGGTGGGTTGCACAGGCTAATCTAGGATTACACTCAACTAACATGCTTTAAGCCCAGTTTTCCTAGAATGCGGTTCATTTTTACATAATATTATAAGAAGCCATTTAAGAAAGTTTAATTTAACATTCTTGAGTAGAAGTTGAGTAGAAAGTCCAAACCTTACCGCTTTATGCAATTTTTGTATTAAAAGGAAGTCTTTTTTAAATGAAAATCCAGTCAAGGTGGAAGTGTCGTCCCTGAAAAGCCTGTGTGGATTGCTTATCTGGGATGTCACTTTATGCAAATGCATTAAGCCCTGTTTTCTCAGAGTGCAGCTTAGTTTGTAAAAGGTATGCATAAGTAGCCTTGAAATTATTTTAAATACAAAATTCTTGAGATGAAAGGTTAGAAAAACCTCTAATGTAGTTTTTCAATTTCTTACTACAAACCAAAAACCTGTACGTATTCCCCACAGTTATGAAGTGTTCCACAGCGATCAAGAGAACATTGTGAAGCAATACCCAGATATGGTGAAGTCTGAACTAAACAACTATGATGAGGCCCTATGCAAGCTGTTCTCATTGGATAGGAACAAGCCGGTGAGTGGGATTCTCTATAAGATAATTGAGCCTCGTTTTTGGAAAATGAGGTTTAATGCATGTGCACTAAGTGTCATCCCAGATAAGCCTGTGCAGTCCGCTCAAAAGGGACAACACTTTCCACTTTAACAGACATTGTTTGAAGGAAGTTTCTACTTAACGACAATTAGGCAGATAGTATCGACCCTGATAAGCCTGTGCAGACTTAGCTTGGACGACTGTTAATGCATAAGCATTAAGTCTCGTTTTCCCAGAGTGGAGCTCAATTATTTCATGGCAAGGTTGAATTACAAATGAGGGTATCTGATATAGCATATGTTTAGCAGATAAAACATGTTCTCACTTTTCTGTCAGATTTCTTGAAGAAATTTGTTATAAAGATGTTTCTATAATTATAAGTCAGTTGATGTCAAATAAGGCAATGAGGTATAGGCAGTGCCTTTTTTTATTGTCCAGTAGTAAAGAAGGAATATATGAATTGAAAACAACTTGTTTACGTGGTAAGGATATGTTGACATTATTCTTTGTGTTCGAAATTTGTATAAAAATGTACATTTGGTAAATCCTTGTGTTAGATTGATGGTTGGCGCTCTGTGAAATGAATTTGTAGCACACAAAACAGTTTATTTTGTTACTGCTAATAGTCAGAACAAACAAGGGAAGCAACTCAAGATAGTATCACACCGGATGATACTATTGTCGAGGATGGGGTAAGCCAGCATTGTTGTGTAGTCATGCATGAATGCTACCCAGCCAGCAATAATGAACTCACCCGCAGGCATGTTGTGCACTTGATTAATGAATTATTTTAAATGTTTGCTTGATATGTTTATATGAAAATTGGGTTCTTATCTCACTAACTTAAGTTTAATGGTAACAAATAGTTGTCTCAACATAACTGAGAGCGACTGAAATCGAAAAAGAGAATGTGTCCTCATTTAGCAGAACAGAACAGAAAGTTTATTCATATGACTTGAACATTTCCAGTTTATCGTTACATATACATAACTGACAATATATAAGCAATAAGCACATGCATAGTAATGCGCAAATGACCAAAATGGTACATAAAAAGGTGTTTAAAATGCACTTAGACCATCATATTGCTCATCGTTTGCATTCAATTTATCAGTTCTCATTTTAAAAGCATTTATAAAATTTATTGCGAGTTTATTTAGGACTTTGGTTTTAGTATTTGTTAACAAAAGATTACATTTAAGCCATTTACTGGCATTTATCGCAGTATTGAGCCTACCTTTTGTTCAGCTCTCTAGTGAAAAAGTATTTGCATATATCTATTGGTATTTTATGTTTCAGAAAACATAAATGCTGACTTGTTTTTTGATCAGCCTAGTATGATATATATATTTTTTTGCTGATCAATACTGTTCGGTTGCTTTCAGCGTAGAATGAGAAATGAAAAATTGCACATAGGCCAGCAATGAATCCTGCTCATCCACACTTTGAAATAATCATTGTCTGGCGTTGAAGTTGAAATCACGTCAGTAACTTCCTTTTTCTTAGTGTGCTGAACATATTAAGTAATTGAATTAATTTTTAATCGTCTGACACTTGATCCCAAAGTCCAGGGTTTGCCTCCCACCATTGATCTTTATCACCGAGTCGCTGGTACCAATAAGAGCCAAGAAACAAACTTGAGTCTCTAAGTAAGCCTTAGGCTCTTGATTTAATAGAGCTAATAAATATGTTGGTGTTAACGTATCTTGAAAAAAAAACTTTTATATTTTTCGACTTAGATTCCAAAGAAAGTGCACAATGTACCATAGGGTTCTCATCTTACATCATCATTAGAATGTTTAGTGAATTTTTTGCTAACAATACATGCGATTGTTTTTTCCTTAGTTGTTTTAGCCTTATTGGCTTGTTTTAATGCTGAGTCTATGATTTTTCTCATGAAACATGTGTATTTATTGAACTTGTTGTAGATTATTTGGTTTTGGTAGTGAATGAAAAAATTAGGTAATAATTGAAATTATCATGACAAAAAAATATTTTTCATGTTATTGTATTCATTGTTATTAATTTATTATTAAAGTGAAGTAGTATATATTTTGTACGGCTTTGGTTATTACTGAAACAGGGATGTCAGAAAACTCAAAGAAATATTTAAAAACCACACCGTATCATTAGAGGTGTAAATCAAAGGCATAACAAACCCCAATCGCAGAAATTATTCCTTTTAAGTTTAATACATGTACAACACAATAAATGGTTATGTATAATAAACTAGCAAAAGTGTTCAGATCAAGCAGTACCAAAACTTTAACAAATATAAAGTTTCATATGAAAACAGTTTTTATGTTTGTACAATCAAAGCCTTGTTAATGTACAAATGAAATGTACAAAGTTGGCAAATTACCATTAAATGTAATCTGAGTAAATGTATTAGTATAGCCTGTTTGTAATGAATGTCATTGAAGTAAGAACATTTGATTAGCGGTATAACTATAAGATGTTTTATATATTTTATATAATTATTTATATATTTTATTGAACATTTATTGTTCATGGTCATGTACTGGTTTAAAAGTGTGAAAATTAAATGTTGAAATTAAAATCACATGTACTAGTTCTCATACCTACATGGATTCCCCAATCCTGAAAATGTTTGTTGGTTACTTAAAAATCACAATTAAACCACCTGTTGATACTAGCCACAATAATTAATGAGTTGATTGAATCGTTTCTCACATACATGTATATTGGTGTTAATTTAATGATAATATGTGTCTTGTTCTGAGAAAACTGGGCATAATGCATGTGCGTAAAGTGTCGTCCCAGATTAGCCTGTGCAGTCCACACAGGCTAATCAGGGACGACACTTTCCGTCTAAACTTGATTTTCGGTAAGGAGGGACTTCCTTGAAACTTAAAATACCATTACAGCGGAAAGTGTCGTCCCTGATTAGCCTGTGCGGACTGCACAGGCTAATCTGGGACGACTCTTTACGCACATGCTCAAAGCCCATTTTTCTCATAACAGGACACATTAAGTATTACCCTCCATTGGTGGATAATTTAATGTAGAAACATCCCTGTAGTTCATATTATAGAGCAGTTATATCATTTGGTTATCCCTTTAGATTCTCTTAGAATTCTTCAGTTTGACTTTTTGTATCAGAGCATCTTGAATGTTCTTAATAGCAAGTATTTAATACTTCTACATTTGTTATAATTGTCGTATTACTAGTCACATAGTATCATGACGGAAATAATGAAATTTATTTTTTAATTAGAATTATATTTTAATCAAAGCTGAGTTAGAGAGCTTCTTGCTAAGTTGTGACTAAAAAGTTTTGATGCATAACCCATTTAAATGATTGCCATGATTCACTTTTGTAATCTTAAATAAATGAATTTTTTCACCTTTGACCGCATTGTTTAAAGCCTGGGTAAGTTTTAACCATGCGTTAAACGTTAGTGAAATTTAACCATAGGTTAAACAAGTTGATAAGTGCTGCTGCAATATTTATGATAAATTTAGGGTAGAAAAAACCTGGATTAATTCTAATCTTGGTCAGATGCTTGGTTGAAGTTTACCCATAAAAGTTTTTTTTGGCAACACGTAATTTATACAATATAGTTAGTTATTCAATATGGATAATGTTTAACCTGTGAATTGTTCAATCAATTTGAAAAAATAAAGTACCAGAGCTTTTAATAATTATTTATAGGCCCTGTAATATTGCTTTTGTTGAGCTTGGCAATAATACACACCTTGCTATTTCAGGTATAATTTGCATGCAAATTGTGGTTGATTTGTATTTAGAATTCAGTGATAGTGGAAAAAGTTGTTTGTTTAAGACAAATTCAGCTTTATTGAAACACGCACAGTTTATGTATTGTAAATTTAAAAGGGGTCTTTGTAAATTTAGAAATGTTATTGTTTGCCATTTACATTTTAGTTAGTTAGGATTTCCCTTTGAACTTTTTCACTATTCAAATTTAGTGACCTTTAAATAAATCCCTAGACGTTTACTGTTATTATATGTAAAAAACGTATTCAATATAGTGCATTTCTTTCTTTGTCCTTTAGATTTGTATGGTTAATCAGTATTGTTTGTAGAACAATCATTATTTTACATTTACAATTATTTATTTGTATAAATTGTTGTGGGATTAAATTTCTAGCTATCAAACTCATGAACTATTTTTAGTATGAAACATGATTTTGGTCTGAACTGGATACTATTGATAGTTGAGGCTCAAAACAGTCAGTTTTATAATTATCATACGATAAAAAAAGTTTTTTCCAGTTACCGTTAAATAATAAAAAAGGAACAAGGAACATACATGTATTTCAAATACTTGTATTCATCAGATAAAAAAAACAACTTCATAAAATGTTATAGACAGGAAGATTACTATTTAAAAAATATATTAGATATAATAGTTGGAAAATATTGAATAAAGCTAATAACAAATAATCACAAACTTATTTTGCTTTTACTGCCTCTTTTAGATGGTTGGCAAGAAGAAATCTAAGACACCTCTTCAGAAGCCTGTGAAACCAGAACAGGTAGGTGGTTATGTACTGTACACATTGTTTAATTACAATACCACAACAAATAAATTCTTAGGATTATTCCCCATTCAGAAATATTAAAGTTAAATATTTTTAAAGTAATTATGGTTCACCTGTCCACTATGTATACATTTTGCAAAAAAGATTTGGTCATTTTTGGTATTTTAACGGCAATCTACAATCAAGGACAAACATTGGGTCTGATTATACTATTGGCAACATAAACAGCTTTGAATGCATTTGGTTGAAATGTTCAATACATATACATGTAGACAAAATATTTGTTTAATCTATGCTAGCTCTAGCCTTTTATTATATTACAAAATTGAATAAAAATAATGAATTTTGATTTCGCTCGCACTCTAGATTTTTTTAAAGCCAAATTCAGTTGATTTGATTGTTGGGGCCTACCTGTCACTATTGTGGTTCACAACTTTAACAGCTGAATTTCCTAAATGTCTAGATGATCAGAAAGAAATGAATTCAGCCTTGACTAGGGGCAACAGTGTCTGTGGCACATGTCTAGTTATCAATCTTGTGCATGCAGCCACTCCAATTAAGCGACCTTTCTCTTATATGCCACCACTTTGAATTTTTCCTATTTTGTATAAAAAAAGCGACCAGCGGCCGCCTATTTTTAATAAATCTTGGATTGAACAACCACTTGGGGATTAATTTAAAAATCTGTTAAATGTAAAGGTACGAATCAGTGTTAATTGTTTATTTAAGCTGATAAGGTGTACAGTTATGTTTCCATACCAGCTCTTTTCCTTTGTCTTGATGACTGCTTCAGACAGATGTTGATGCAGACTGCATATCAACATTTCTGTTCTACAACATAGGAATGTACCAGTAAAAAGTTTACTATCAGGGACTGCATAAAACAGGAAAAAAAAGCTTTGCCACGCATTTTTGCCTAACAATATTTTTTTTGTCGAAATTGGAAAATTTTCAACATTGGTGAATAATAGATAATAGAAAAAAACAACATATTAATTGCATACTTAATTGTTTTATTTATTTTATTTATATTTAGATTAATTTGATTACTTAAGTTGAAATCAATGTGACAATCCTACATAGATATAAATTAAAATGGAAGGTCCACATTTTTTCAGATTGGTCTTTTTTTTTTAAGACCATTTTATTTAGAGACCACTGTTGGTTACTCTTTAGAGTGACCTCTTAATACAAGATTGACTGTATATTCTTTTGCGCAAGCACACATGGTAATATTGAATGTCTACCTTTTCTATGATGATATAACACAATTGTTTAAAACAAACATTACATCAAGTCAGTGGGTAATGAAACAGTGCATTATTTAAACATGCTATGTCATATGAATGTAATTTAGCGTGCACATGGTTTGTTTGACCTATTTTTATGGCATCTTGATGCGTGAGACACATAATGATTATTATGTCTGTCATATGTTCTGTCTGTGACAGGTTAACCCTTTCCCCCATAAGAAGCAAAGTGAAAATGGCTTCTGCAACCATGAGCATAAAACCTGAACAGACTGCGAGTAACTTGCAGTCAGTTCAGGTTTTATGCTGTTTGCTGCTCATCAGTATCTATGGCTTGGAAATAAATCCTTTAAAACTTGAATTTAGTAAGAAAGATATTTAATTAAAATTAACTTTCTATGGGACTACAAATGTGTCAAAATGCTTATCTAACAAATAAAGGGTTATGTAGATTTTATCCTTTCTTTGATCAACAACACATCCATTACTACTCACACATTTGTTGATCATGACCATTCCAATCCATTCATATCATCAAACCTTATTTTGATCTTCATGTAATTATTGTTCTTACATTTGAGCTTTGGTCTGAGAGAACGGGGCTCAATGCATGTGAGCAAAATGTGTCCCATATCAAATTAGCCAGTGCACTCCACACAGGCTAACCAAGGACGACATATTTCACCTAGACTGGACCTTTGTTGAAAAGGGACTTGTTGTAAACAAAAAATTCCATGAAAGCAGAAAGTGTCATCTCTGATTAGCCTGTGTGGTCTTCACAGGCTTATATGGGACACCACTTTGTGCACATGCATTAAGCACTGTTTTCCCAAAGTGAGGTTCATTAACCCTTTCAGTGCGGGAACCAAATTTTGAAGGCCTGTGCAAACAGTTTGGATCCAGATGAGACGCCACAGAATGTGGCATCTCATCAGGATCCAAACTGTTTGCTATTCTGATAGTATTCTTTGAAAAAAATCAAAGAAAATGCTTATTTTAGAAATTCAGCAGACGACATTTTAGCAGACAACAAATTTCCCAGCATGCAAAGGGTTATAAGAAGCAACTGGGGAGCCTGTGTGCCTATCAAACACAGCCTCTTGTTGTATTGATCCCGTATAATGGAAATAGTATTCATTATTATTTAATAAATTTTGAGCCAAACATCTCAACAACAATAAATATAAACAATTTTATTTCATGTATATGTATTAAAACACCAATTTATAAGATTTTGCTATGCAATATTGGTGATAATAACTATTATGTAAAATATACTAGATGTAAATATATGCTGCTATGGAAAATCAAATGTTGAATAACTAAACAATATTTCCATACATTTGAAATCAACTCATATTACATATATTAAAATATGACTCATAGTTATTGCAAATATTATTTCAGGTTTTTTAGGTATCCATTGCAGTTTTTTTTCGTATTTACTAAAATTGTTGGTATATATTCAGATCATATTGTAATTAACCAAGATAAAAATAATTTTGATTTTTCTTTCCCAAAACAATAAAGAACAATTAATATGAAAATGAACAAGTTCTAAAGAATTGGACAAGCACATAAAGTGATTTAATACCACAGCTTATTTTGCACTGAACAAACACAACAGTAAAGTGATTTTTTTTCCAATTCATGCATTTTTTTCAAATACATGTTTACAAATTAACTGGGGTTGAAATGATTTTTTTTCACCTATTTCAAACATTTGATAGCTCATGATATGTTGCTGTACAAAAACTAATTTCTTTTCAAATGCTGTTTAAGTCATTGAGGTAAAAATTAACAAATTTAATTCAGTCATAGGTATGAAATTTCAACAAAGTGATTGTTCTGGTCTCTTTTTGCTTTAGCCCCATGACTTACATTTTGAGAATGCGTAATTCTATTCCAGTTGCTGTCAAACATAGGAAATTACAGCTTAGTGTCATGGCCACCCTGTTTTGGCCTTGATCTAATATCGTCAAAGTCATTAAATCGTCCCCCCACCTTGTTCTCAGAAAGTCCACCCTCCCCTTGGTACAAAGGGTTGGCAACGAGTGTGTCGTCTTTGCGAAACTCGGGTGACTCTATCACCCACTTATTCTCCGTGTTCCGAGAATCATTCCCGTTTTGCTGGCTTAACAAACTCTGTGGCCCTGATGTCCAGTTCATGTTAACGTCATCCATGTAATCTGCAGGAATTTCGAGTCCTTTTGGGTTTGAACCAATGAGAACGGGTATTTCTACTTTCAATTCTTTCCCGCCTACAAGTTCCACTCTGAACTGAAACACATATGAAAGGTCTATGATGTCACAGCAAGAGAGGAAAGACTCTGGTATATATGGTGGTACTCCAATCCTCACGTTTTGCCAACGCCGACTGTCGCCCTCATCCAGTTCGTAATCGTCCCGTCGTTTATTGACAATCTGCTTGAATGTCGCCATGTTTTTCTTGGAGTGGTACGTGCTGTTCATCATGAGAGCCCCCTGGATTGCGGTAACACGCAAAGGACTGTGGTTTTGTACGTCTGCAGTCAGACAAATGTCTTCACCCGGGACAAATCCAGTTTTGTTCAGATTCACTTTCATCTTCAATTTTCCCCACGAACACATTGAGAAGTAGGTCTTTGCACTTTGAATGTCCTGACCTTCATTAACCTCGTCTGGAAGAACTGACTTCCTGGCAACGAGGAATGGTTCAGTTGCTATGGTATTTTCACTGGGGCGTTCACCTTGTATCACGGCTTTGAGTATGTACGTGATGCTTCCATACTTGCCGATGAATGAAGAGGGTATATTTTCGGGAAGGCGATATTCAAAGGGAAACTTGTGAAGCCCTGAGTCTAGACGTTGAACTTGTTGCGGCTTAAACAGAACCTGAAAGTAAAAAAACTTTTGTATTAATAGATATGAATTGTATCTTGACAAAACATATGTTCATCTAAAACTTTTATTTAAGGTTTACTTCCACTTGTTAGGATTTTTCTCTCTCATCGGCAGTATTATAGAATGGCTCAAATTTGTTGATTCAATTTAGTTTTAGATATGTCTGTCTGAAGTACTTTTGTAGTATATTATTCAATTGCACGGTCCTTTTTTCATAAGTACAAAATCCTCATGTTTAATTCACTAGTGTTTTCACCACTGATGCATAAATAGAGCAAATACCTTGAAGTAAAATATAATATTTCAAATTATGTAAGTTAAACATACCAGTACTTTTCCCTTGGTTTGCGATTTTATAAGTAAGTAGGGATATAAATAGTTATACTGTTCCCTAAATATTAATTTTGTTAGTTTTTGATGATGGGCACTCTGGAAAAATGGGCCTTAATGCACATCCTCTGCAGGGACAACACTTTCTGCTAAACTGGATTTTTGTTAAAAAGATTCTTCCTTAAAACATTAAAATCCATAAACGCAGACAGTGTCATCCCAGATTAGCCTGTGCGTACTGGATGATACTAAATGCATATAAATTAAGCCCAGTTTTTCTAGTGCAAGACTAATATATTATCACCTGGGATGCATTGACATAGTTCTCAACAGACTGCTGGGTCTCCCCGTATTCGTCCTCCCATGTGCACACTCCCTCCCCTGTCACAGACAGATGAATGCTCTGTACAAACGTGCTGCGAACCAGATGGGCCACTGTCAACAACAACAAACATCATTATCATCATGACAATGATTTTCTTGGCCATCATCATCATTGCCATCAGCTTCATCACTAACAGCGTATTATAAATCATAATCGTTATTGTCATCCATGGAATCATCATTTTGTATATGTATACATCATCATTATCAACATCATAATCCGACAAAATCAGAATTTTTATTAATATCAAATGTGAAATAATTACAATATGTGAGAAACTATTTTAACTTGCAACAGCACTACCCAGTATGTTCGATCTAATGATCATAAAATCCTTTCTAGTTAGCCATTCATTCGCAACCACTGATTCCCGTTGGATAGTTGTCAGTTACTGGCATAAGTATTTACACTTTGAACTGGTAACCCAGCTAACTGAGGAAAAGAACGGGTTGGTTAATAGAACTAATTGATATCACTGAAATACCATGGTTAACTCTATGAAAACATACAAACCCATGCGAAAACTATGTATACAATTTACAATCTTAGACAAAACCTTTCCTTGGTGGTTAACTCTTTCAGTGCTGGAACCGAATTGTTAAGGCCTTTGCAAACAGTTTGGATCCAGATGAGACACCACAGAATGTGGTGTCTCATCAGGATTCAAACTGTTTGCTATTCTGATAGTATTCTTTGAAAAAAAAACACGAAGATAATACTAATTTTAGAAATTCAGCAGACGACATTTTAGCAGACGACAAATTTCCCAGCATGCAAAGGGTTATTTCCTACCTATCTGTCCTCGGATGATCTCCCCTGGTTGATACTGGTACTGCTCATCTATGTCATGTTCCAGTTGTATGTCCACCCGCTCCACCATGCTGCCTCTATTCAGGGCGGCCATCTTGTCTGTGTCCGTGTTTCAGTCTTCAATCCTGAAGCAGCCAATATAACAAAGGATGAAAGGCAAAGCTGTTGGATCTGCTAGATATTTTTCTATCAATTACTCTTAATCATATTTCCTGACCCAGGGATCGTATTAAATAAAATATGAATGTTGAGCATTGATATTGCGTAGTGTTTGTAAGTTGTTTTTAAGCCTGTTGGTTTAAATCATATGGTTTAATTAAGTGAAACACTAAAAAAGTTTGTTTGTTTTTTTCTTTAAGAAATTTTCTTCAATCAAATGTAAATTACAAACAAAAGAAAAGCACTTGCTGAAGAATGAAAAAATAAATAAAAAGAATACAGAAAGGTATTACACATTTTAGCAGAAGACCTCTCTTGGTTGACATCAGATATTGAATTAAAAAACACTGACACTGTATAAGAATGGTCCAAGATATTAATGTTATTGTATCACTGATAAAATTGTCATCATTTGGAAGTAATGAATGTACATATTATTACAAATCAATCAATTAATAACACTATTGACATATCCTCTTTTGATAGGATTGTGTGGGTGTTTAGCCTTAAGCCGTTTGATAAATAAATCAATAAAGACAAGTGGATCCACCTTGTCCTATTCATTGAAACTATGCATGTAATTTGTTCAACAAGAAAAAATAAATAAGAAACATACCTTTATGAATTGTTAAGTATGTTTTAAGGTTTCATAGTTTAGGGGTTAAACACAACATAGTTCTGGCTGAGTGATTCTTTATAAATTTAGGCCTTTTCCTTGCCATTTTTGGATAGATGAAATTTTGGGATTGTGAATTGTGTTCCCACAAAAAAAGTCTACTAATTTGGGAAAAACTAATTTAATATGTATATATGTCTTTATAATAATACAAATTAAATGAACAAAATCATAGTTATATTCTTTGTTAGATGTAATGGAAATGATTATAATAATCATAAGTTATTTCTTTAAAACATGCATTCAATTTTTTCCATTTTGCTTTTGGAATTGTTTAATGGACATGTATATAGTTCTGGAAAAGGCCTGAAGTTGGACCTCAATGTTCAGCAAAGATCGTTCAAACAATGGTCTTTTTAATGTGCAAAACTATTCATCATCATTATCTTTATTATTTTAAATCCCATCCTTATCATTATAATTAATTTTATCATAATTCAAGTTAGCAACATCCTCTCAATCAATTTTATCATAATCTTTAAACATAAAACATTCAATATTTATACTGGTATTTTTGGGGTTTAATGATAACAGTATACTTGGGACAATTAACAACAAAAACAATATCACAAAGTAATCATAACAAAAGAAATGAATGAAGATTGATGAGTATCATTGATGACCCCAGCAGATATGGGAGTCTTCAAAGAAATGTGTCAAGACGAGTTAGCAGTAAGTACCAGAAATGAACAATAACTGAACTTACCAGTGATGGGTTTATAGCCAAACAGTTGTCTTAAATGCTTGTAATAATTTCTTGGGCGATTAATTGTGAATAGGTTATTAATATAATACTGCAAGTCAACCATTAACCTACCGTGCATTTTATTGCTCTAACATATGTCAGGTTGCAGCAATTTAGAGTTGGAAAAAACAAAGGGAATAATGGTTTTATGTTTGTCACCATGCATGTCTGGTATGTTTGATGTTTGAGGAAATGTTTTGAACATAAAAGAATTGTGTTATATGACAATAAGATCTATAAAGTATTATTGATTTTATATATATATAAATATTTATATATAATGTGTACATAAATGTAAGTTTGAGCAAACAATTATAACCAAGATGCCCAATGGACACATAAGGCCTTGAGCATTAAAATGCTGCAAGCATCTAGATGATACAATGATGGGTGTGAATGTTGTATTGTCTAGGTTAGGTTCTAATGTACCATTGGAAAAAGGACCGGTAATGGAGTATGTCAAGATAAATGTGTAGATAAAATACCATACTTTGTAAGATTATGAACAATTGCACTTTTTTATACGGACAAATGAATTGTTATAATAGCAGCTTTCAATGAAAATATCAAAGAATTTGACTTATAAAGAAAAACACACTTAAAATTTATATAGGGTATTATTTAATTTGACCTTATGCATGACCAAGAATGTATGATTATGTTAAAGGAAAGTAAACATTTACCAATGTACCACTGAATCTTAAATTGAAGAAGGGAATTGTTAATTTATGTTCATTTGATTAAACTTTGGGGAGTGTGATTATGTTCACACTAAGATACGCCTGTCATAGCCGGTATGTTGCAGCGTTTACAAATTCAAAAATTAATTCACCTTAAAGTTACTTCATCACAAAATTTAACCATCAGATTTGCTCTGATTGTATGAGGATATGAATTATGTTAATATACGAATTGGGTTTAATGTTTAATGTTCACTTCAAAACAATTATAGTTGTCTGAAAGTGATTTATGCCATATATTTTTCCATTGTCAATTGTAAAGTTTTTTTAGAGGTAACAGTGACCTTGTCCTTTGACCTAGTGACCCATAATGGGTGTGGCATGTAGAACTCATCAAGGTGCATCTACATATGTAGTTTCAAAGTTGTAGGTGGAAGCACTTTGATTTTAGAGCCAATGTTAAGGTTTTATCACAATGCCGGAGGATGGCAGACAAAAAGCAGGCTATGACAATACCTCGGGTTTTCTCCAACAACAGACTTGCTAAAAATTATTTAACACTTATGTGCATCACTATTTTCTCAAATGTTTGAAATATATGGTAATAAAAAAGTTGTTTCACTGACTGTGCATTCAATTTAATACCTTTTCATGGGGAGCTTAATGTTCAGAGATTACTAACTTTGATATTGTGAGTAATAACACAAAAATGAGTACTGATAAGACATAAATCAAGCTTTTTAAATAAAAGTATGATATGGAATGCACTTATTAAGAGATTTACTGAGGGAACATTTTAACTGTCTATGCAAATATATCATATTATATCATATTGAAATAACCTTATGGAATGAAATGTTCATACAAATATGACAGTAAATTTAGATTATAAATGTGGTGTTATTTTTTGTGACCTTACAGTACATGTATATTCAATTAATATGAAATTTCACACAAAAATATCCTATACAAAGCACCTTTGTAAAGCAGGCTTGTTAAATCAAATTATTTTAATTATTACTTGTCTTATAATATAACAAATAATTGAAAGGCAACCAATATGTATAATACAAACTACATGCAGAACAAATATTTATATAAAAGACAAAGACAATACAACTAAAAAACTTAAGATCAGGCAGTATTTTGTTGCAAATTTACTCACATTCAATGGTAAATCACAGGATCCATATTTTAAAACTCAGACAGAGTACAAATTACAATCAGGTGTTTCAACAAGCTTTGCTTGGCTGACTTTGTGATATTTCAAAATGTTTCTACTCTAAAATAACTCTGAACCTGCTTTTCACGTAATCACTGCAGCGTCCAAAATACCTTTAACATAAGCGCAAAGCTGACTTAATGTTCCATATCTTTTAAACCTTACACATTCTTAAACACAAATCCTTTGAAAAAGTTGACAGGATTTTAACCACTGCACTTGGACGTCCCAGTATTACTACCTCTTTTGTATAAGGTGTATTAAACTGGTTTTCGGTGTTCAGCAGAGCGTAGATCAATACTATACAGGAATAGATTATGCATGATTCAAGAATAGGCAAGCCTTTGTAAATAATGGTTATTGGTGCAGATCAATGTGTCTTATTGATTTTCTTTCAAGAGATTTTTAGATCAGCTGTTTTCCGTTGTATTGTCATAGCCAGCTCGGTGTCTGACGTCGGGCTAAAACCTTTACATTTTGTTAACCTTTTGAACATCGGCTCTGAAATCAAAGTGCTTCCACCTACAACTTTGAAACTTCATATGTAGATGCACTTTGATGAGTTCTACAAGCCACACCCATTTTGGGATCATTAGGTCAAAGGTCAAGGTCACTGTGACCTCAAAAAAATTAAATTCTGACAAGCTTTCATTAATTCAAAACTGCACCCGCAGCCGAGAGTTGGCATCTGTTATGTGGTGTTCTTGTTTTTCTGAGTTATACATTATTATTATTTTTTATTTTTATTTTTAAGCAAACTTTTATAGTAAGAGTAAAACAATATATACAAGGGTTGTATTCCTTAAAAACACTCATACTGCAGATTCTGAGGTTTGTTGATTCAGATTGTAAAACTTATAATGGTAATAGTGGAATCACAAGGAAAGTCTGTCTATCTGTCCGTCCATCCCTCTGTCCATCCGTCTTTCTGTCCATCCTTGCCATACACAAGGTGTTCTGCTCAATTATTCATTGTTATATATAACATTCAAACTTGCAGGCATTGCTTCTTATGATATGAAGTTGTGCTTGTGCCATACTTAAATAATTTTAAAATGTGTACTTATACATTCTGCAACATCATGTTATGCTACATTTCTTGCAGGGTCGGAGGTTATTCTTCATCACTTTTATGAAAATTACTAGTTCAGGACTATAATTAACACAGACTATTACCCGTGTGATATAATCAGCATTATAAGTGTTATGTAAGTTGGGTAGAAACCTTTTTTTTATCTCAATTAACATTTAACTGTAAAATCACATATACCCATTCATGTATATTTTGATTTATAATGTTCTGCTGATTTTTAAGTGATATACTGAGAGCAGAATATCTATTTATTATACCCTGTACAATGGACCTACAAAAAAGTATCAGTGATTTGTTTCAGAAAGTCTGTGTAACAATATTCAGTAGATGCACGCAAATCAATGTTGATGTGAACTTCATTTCCTATCATAAATTATTAAGTAGGTATGACTTGTTTGGGTTGTAAAATTGATCAATTTAGCCTTGAGCTTTGCTGGTCATCAATCTTTTTAGTGGAAAATGAATACCCCAAAACTGCCTATTATACCACAATGGCGTAATTAGGGAGTATAACTTTGAGCAAATACTGATAGTTTATAATGTCTGCAGTAGGCATCATGGAGTGAAACAAACAAAATAAGAACAATTTAATTCTATATCCTTTTCTCCTCTGTTTTTGAAATTACAATTATTTTTATGCTTTAAAAACATAAGTACAATTTTGAAGGATTTGCATGAAAGCAACCAAAAAGAATAAAATGTTGTTACAAAGTTTCAAGAAGCAAAGTGAAAATGGCTATGTGCAAACAACATTTAACCAGAACAGCCTGCAAGTAACTGGCAGTCTGTTCAGGTTTTATGCTGTTTGCTGCTCATCAGTATCTAAGGGTTGAAAATGAAGCCTTTCAAACTTGAATTTAGTAAGAAAGGTCTTTAACTAAATGTATCTTTCGAGGGGACTACTAATGCGTCAAAATACGTATCTAAGTGGTCAAAGGTTAATCGCCGGAAGAAAATTTAGTATTCAAAATCATAGGATAAATACAGTACATTCTGTTCCACATCCCTTGTTGTCAGGCTGCCACTTCAATGTGTGACACCAAAGTCATATCTTCTAATTCATTGCAAGCTTGTTTGTCAAGGTTTGCCAAGTAATTTCATGGGTTCAAAAGTATGTATAAGGAAAAATGAGCAATGACCTGTACTAAAATTACACTCATAGACCCTTCTAATGCAACACTTTGTCTTTTTTCCTGTATTGTTTATCACAAGATTTTCAAAAAATTGGAATATAGCATGTAAATCATATGTTTTTTATCTCTGAAGAATTTTGTTCCAATTAGTCTATGATTTGATAAAATATCATTAAATGAGCAAGATCACTCTAAAATAGAAAGTCTCTAAGTGACACAATCTGAAAATATTTACTTCAAGTGAATATCATTAAATAGCTTATTTCATACAAACATTACAATCAAATGTTATAGAACTTTAATTCATGAGAGAATGTCATACATTGTGTTTAAATGACATTATCACATATTGGAAGACCACTATAGGTTGATGGACAGTCTAATGATAAAAAAAAGAACTTCAGAAACCTCCAAAAATAACAATTACAGAAATCTCTTAAGTCTGTTGTTAAAGGATTGTGTTCATACAGATAATGTAACTTAAATATCTTGCAGTTGCTTGTAGTTCACAAATGACTTGGAGATATCCACATCTCAACATGTCCAAATAAAAAGCAATAAGAATCATTGAAACTTTACCCAGTTATTCTTAAAACACACGCATATTTGAGCTATCAGGGCAAGGATGTAAAGACAATCAAGTCTGATTCTGACCAGTGTAAGGACTGCTGAACATTAAAAAAGGCCATTGATGTTTTAGAGAATCAAGATTGAATGAATAGCTAATAACTTAAATACTTACAAATGTACATTTCATTAACAGCCCAAGGAGATTAAGGACATCCCTAGTGCTATCAATGAAGTCCTGCAGACGAAGAAGGGCACCATGTTTTACGTGCTCACGGTCGCAGGCGAGCACGGGATCCCAGCGGAATATGGCGGAGTTAGCGAGAGGAGGGGACGATCCATGTCTGTGGTGGAAGCAACAGATGATCCGGCGTTCATGACAGAGGTTTCCGGTCTGTCTGAGGATCAGGATTGGCGACCGGATTACATCAAAACCATTGATGTCCCAGAAAGCCTCCTTGTGGAAATTCGTAAAATGTACTTTTCAAAAAAAAAAATACAAAATGATTTGTTTTGAGTTATCAGGGTTGAAAATAATCTTATACCCATGCATGAGCTATGGGTCTCTAAAATGTTTTGCTGGTCTCATAGATTTGTTGAGAAAACTGTATCTTTATACAAAAAGTAACTAAAGAGCAAGGGTGGGTATTCCTTGGTTATTAGTCCCATACGGGTTTCACCGGAGGGGACTTATGATTTAACCTCTTTTTTTGTCCGTCAGTCTGTCACACTTTTCTGGATCCTGCGATAACTTTTAAAGTTCTTAATATTTTGTCATGAAACTTGGAACATGGATAGATGGCAATATGGACATTATGCATGTCATTTCATTTTGTTCCTACGTCAAAAATTCTGGTTGTTATGGCAACAAATAGACTAGAAATACTGCTGAAAATGGTGTTTTTCACTGGATCCTGCGATAACTTAAAAAGTTCTTCATATTTTTTCATGAAACTTGAAATATGGATAGATGGCAATATGGACATTATGCACGTCATTTCATTTTGTTCCTACGTCAAAAATTTTGGTTGCTATGGCAACAAAAAGACTAGAAATACTGCTGAAAATGGTGTTTTTTATCTGGATCCTGCGATAACTTAAAAAGTTCTTCATATTTTTTCATGAAACTTGAAGCATGGATAGATGGCAATATGGAAATTATGCACATCATTTCATTTTGTTCCTACATCTTAAATTCTGGTTGCTATGGCAACAAATACACTAGAAATACTGCCGAAAATGGTGTTTTTTTCTGGATCCTGCGATAACTTTAAAAGTTCTTCATCTTTTTTCCTGTCCTGAAACTTGAAACATGAATAGATGGCAATATGGACGTTATGCACATCATTTCATTTTGTTCCTACGTCAAAAATTCTGGTTGCTATGGCAACAAATACACTAGAAATACTGCTGAAAATGGTGTGTTTTTCTGGATCTTATGATAACTTTAAAAGTTCTTCATCTTTTTTCATGAAACTTGAAACACGGATAGATGGCAATATGGACATTATGCACGTCATTTCATTTTGTTCCTACGTCAAAAATTCTGGTTGCTATGGCAACAAATATATAAAAAAAATCAAAAAAAATCTGACAATGGTGGAATTTCTGACAATGGTGGATCCGGTAGGGGACATATATTGCTTGGCAATAGTCTTGTTAACCATATTAGTTTAATTAATTATTATCATTACAAAGTTAAAGACGGTATATTTGTAACTGCTTGCATTTTCCCAAAATTTTTATGTACAACTTTCCAACATGTTCCTTTGTTTCCTTATGATACGATTATGTGCATATGCAACATCCATCTTACTAGATGATAAATTAAACAAGAAATGCCCCTTTTTCAAAATAGGCATTTTATGACTTCATGATTATCAACAAAATTAAGTTCCCTGAACCCACGAGGTTCACAGGTTTTATATATTATGATTTTTAGCGAGGCTGTTTTCGAAGAAACCCCGAGGTATTGTCATAGCCTGCTCTTCGTCGGCCGTCAGCCGTTCGCCGGGGTCGTTCTAAAACCTTAACATTGGCTCTAAAATCAAAGTGCTTCCACCTACAACTTTGAAACTCCATAAGTAGATGCACCTTGATGAGTTTTACACGCCACACCCATTTTGGGTCACTAGGTCAAAGGTCAAGGTCACTGTGACCTAAAAAAATTATTCTGACAAGCTTTCGCAGCCGAGTGTGGCACCCATTATAGCTCTTGTTAAATTATATCGTAAAGCAGGTCTATATAAAGTTTTGTCAAATTATGTCCTGGGTTAAAAAAAAGACTATGCCATTTTTTATATATCAAAAAGGCATTTTACTTCTTATTTTATAAAGGGATTTCACACCTTATTTCATAAAGGGATTTCATACCTTATTTCATAAAGGTATTTCACATTGTATTTCTTAAAGGGATTTCCAACCTTATTTCATTAAGGGATTTCAAAACCGTATTTCATAAAGGGATTTCACACCTTATTTCATACAGGGATTTCACACCTTATTTCATTAAGGGATTTCTAATCTTTTGTCATAAAGGGATTTCATACCTTATTTCATGAAGGGATTTCAAACCGTATTTCATAAAGGGATTTCACACCTTAGTTCATGAAGGGATTTCTAACCTTATGTCATTCAGGGATTTCACACCTTATGTCATACAGTGATTTTACCCTTTATTTCATGACGGGACTTTGAACCTTATTTCATAAAGTGATTTCACACGTTATTTCATCTAGGGATTTCACACCTTATTTCATCCCGTGATTTCATATTTTATTTCCCTCGATGCTTCCAGCATCCGGTTGAACTTCCTGAACCACCTTGAAGACTGGACAGATCAAGCATCAGAGCGGGCGTCCAGTGTTGTAGTTGCAAAAGTAATTTTACTTGACCTGTAATTGAACAGGAATCTTCTAGAATGTTTGTATCTGTCAAGTTTTGGAAGTAATTAATACAAGAAAAAACATTAAACATATCAAACATTTTTGTTGAAAAAAGAAAACCATTTGTAATTGTTGAACCTTTACTCTCACTTGTTTTGGCACCGTTTTAGAATGCATCAAGCAAATTATGTAGGAACAGGTCTTGAGAAAATAGCATGATGCTGTTTTAAAAAATACACAATGGAACAATGGAAAATGAAAATAATAACCTGTAAGGACATTATTAGAATTGTTGCTCTTTGAAGTATTTTGGATTTACCAAACAAATCTATTGAAAACTGCATTAGGAGGTCCCGGCCTTTCACCCTGTGTCTCTTTAGCATCATGTAGTAGTTTTGATCCATTAATCTGTCTCAAATGCAATGCCATATAAGAAACTTGACCCTTTTTCTAGTGTGAGGAGCTAAACAGCGAACTTGACCTTCGTCTTCACCTGCACAAGCCTAGGGCGCGCAGAGCTGAATACGATGTTCACAATGTTCGAGCAGGTGGGTTATTGGTCGGTTAGTGTGGAAAACCGGCTAAAACAAGTATTTCCATTGGCTACAAGTTCATATTCTGGGACTTACTAATCCCATGAGAAATAACGCATTCATCATGAAATGATATCATATCAGAACACGTCTTTGGTTATATATCAACATGTTTTGGTAAAGCTAGAAACAAATTATTGTAAGGAGGTCAAAACTCTAAATTTTTACTCCTTTGATCTTGTCCAACAAATAAAAAAATATTCCCGCGCTTGTTTGATAGAAAATGGTAGGAAAAGTCAACTTGTGTTTGATTCTCTATCACTTAGTATTGCAATTTTGTGTAATTATTTTTCTATTTCAATTTTTCTTTTGATGAAATTATCTATATGTGTCCATTCTGCGAATTCCTCTTATTTAAATAAAGATGCAAAGTCGTCAGAAATACTGGCATTAGTATGTGCATTTAATACTTGTGAATTTACTTTCCAAGGAAACATGTGAGGGGGTTAAATGATGACCTGATAAGATTAAAATACTGAAAAAATACCCCCCCCCCCCAAAAAAAAAACAAACAAACAAAAGCTTTCATGTTCCAGCTGAGCTTGTGATGCACTCTGAGAGAGTCACACGTCACTGCAAGGGGATCACGCAGGCGCTGACGGAGGTGCGGAACCGTTTTGTCTCCATGACAACCGAACACAACGAGCTGGCCAGCAAGTTCCGCAAGGACATCGAGGCACTCGAGGTGGTCTTCATAAACGCTACCAAGGCTTCCAAGTATTTATAAACTTTGTGTTTGCTTAATGTTTAACCCATTTATGCCAAGTGGACTCTCCCATCCTTCTAAATCGGATCAATTTATTTCCAAAATTAGGGATGTCTAGTATATTTATTTCTATATTTAGAATATTGCTTACAGAAATTCCTTTTAGCAAACAGCGTAGACCCTGATGAGACGCCGCATCATGCGGCGTCTCATCAGGGTCAATGCTGTTTGCCAAGGCTTTTTTTCTAGACGCTAGGCATAAATGGGTTAATAGTTGCAATGACTTATTCAGTAATAAATTGTGCAATGTTTTGTACACACACTTAGGTTTATTAAGAGTTTCAATTACTTATTCAATAATACATGGCTCAATTTTTTAGGAGACATGATATAAGGCTTGCAATGACTTATTCAGTAATAAATTGCTCAATTTAATTTTCTGTTGATTCATGATCATGAGTAAGTTTTTAGTTTTTAAATGGAATTTTCTGCTGTTTTGTGTGTGAAAATATTCATTAATCATCACTTGCAATAGTGCGATGTATTATTTGTTATTAGTCCACTACCGGTTTCACCGGAGGGGACTTATGGTTTGCGCTCCGTCTGTCAGTCAGTCAGTCAGTCTGTCAGTCAGTCTGTCTGTCACACTTTTCTGGATCCTGCGATAACTTTAAAAGTTCTTAATATTATTTCATGAAACTTGGAACATGGATAGATGTCAATATGGACATTATGCATGTCATTTCATTTTGTTCCTACGTCAAAAATTCTGGTTGCTATGGCAACAAATATATAAAAAAATTCTCTGACAATGGTGGAATTTCTGATAATAGTGGAGCCGGTAGGGGACTTAAATTGCTTGACAAAAGTCTTGTTATTAATACAATTAAATTTATTGTAAGAGCTCAATTTAAATTATTTTTTTGTGATCTTAGAAGAATGTTTTTTATTCACTCAAATCAGTATTTTATGATTTACAACTTGCATTCACAGTTTCTATGAATTTAAGTTCATGTGCTTTCTTTGGATTTGATTCACTTGACCAGTTTCAGGTATAAAATTATTCTGTCTCTCAGTTGTCCCTTGTGATTTTCAAATAGTCTCCCCTGAAATGTAGCCTAAATTTGGTAAACTCGAGTAGACAAGTAGAATTGGTTAATTTGGATAAAAAATAACCATTTTTGCACCCCCTCCCTGTTCTAGCCCTCTGCAACCAAGTATAGGAGGTATATGGGATTCAACATGGATGTCTTTCCCTCAGTCTGTCTTTGTATAGACAAATTTCCAATATAGTCTTTTTATGTCCAACATTTCAACCGGTATGCAGGGTCCTGATGATATTAAGTTTTGCACGTGAAATTTATATTATTGGTCATTATTGTGACAACATTTAGTTGCCCATGGTTCATTTTTCTGTTTATTAAGGAAACAAAAACTGCAATCATCGCCGAACCACATTTTCTTACATTTCCAAACATTTTCTATACCATTTCATGCATTTAAAAAAAAAACATTTTCCTTATATTTTGCATACATACTCATACATTTTCCATACCATTCCACACAGTTTCCAAACATTCCCATACATTTTCCATACCATTCCACACAATTTCCATACATTCCCATACATTTTCCATACCATTCAACACAATTTTCATACATTCCCATACATTTTCCATACCATTCCACACAATTTCCATACATTCCCATACCTTTTCACAAAATTCCATACATTCCCATACATTTTCTATACCATTCCACACAATTTTCATACACCCATACATTTTCCAAACCATTTTGCACAATTTCAATACTTTTCCATACATTTTCCATACCATTCCACATAATTTCCATACATTTCCATACATTTTCCAACCCATTCCACACAATTTCCACACATTCACATACATTGTCCATACCATTCCACACATTTTCCACACATTCCTATAAATTTCCTATGCGATCCCCACACATGTTTCCCATTATTATTTCAGACTGTACAACTTGAAGAATCAGCTGAATGTTGAGCTGGACAAGTTCATGTCAGTTATCCGCGCGTCTCTGCGTCAGTTCAGACAGCACCTTGACGAGACCCTGCAGATGCTGAGAGAGTCTAACGCACGGTTCATCAAGTCCTTTAAGTGAGTAGCCTTCCAGAATGATATGAGTGTCCCACTGGGAAAACTGGGCTTATTGCATGTGGGGAAAGTGTCGTTCCAGATAAGCCTGTGCAGTCCCCACTCTTTCCGCCTAAACTGTATATTTTGTTTGGAAGGGTCTTTCTGTAAATGAAAACTTCTAAATAAAATCCTGGGAAGACTCATTACGCCACTGCATAAAGCCCACTCTTCACAGAACCAGGCTCATTTGTTTTAAGATCAGTTTTAGACAGTAGACTACAGAAGTAAACTCTCTGGTATATGCAAAAAAATGTTTAGCAGCTGTTTAAATAGCATGTTTTCAGCGGGCCATGAAGTGAAAAATCATTGGAGAGGATGATGTCTTGTCAAATGTGAGCTCTTTATACAGATATTTTTAGCTTGATTCTTTTTATTTTGTTAATGTTTTTATCAACTTTTTTTATAGTAGACACTGTTGAGATATTTTACCTTTATTTTGAACAGAAACGATTATAAGCAATTGTTTATTAAAAATACCTCATTTAAATGAAAAAATGTGATAATTAAAAAAAATGCTAATCTTTGTAAATGACGGGGTTAAAGTTTCCTTAGTGATCTTTGACTCCCCGCTGTTAAAGCTACATGTACCATTCAATCTTGTAGGGTATTCAGCGATGGTGGCAACTTCTGCCCTGAAGAGATCGAGGACTATCGCAAGCGTCTGGACAAGATGGCCGCCAATGTGGACAAGGCTGAGGGCTCCATCATGTCTGACCTGGAGGATATGGAGTCCAAACGTCTGGAGCAGGCCACCAAGGTTGCCATGGAGTTTGAAGACAGGTAGGTCTTAAGAAAAAAAACAACAACAATACATTCCGTAGATTTCTTAAAATGTGCAAGTACAAATTTTCAGTGTTTCCAGTATTTATGTTTTTATTAAATCAATTGATGTAGGCTATGGAAAAACATGTATAGTTTTTAAGAAATTCTGGTAAACAAAAGAAACGTGTTTGTATGACATATGTGCTGTTCAATAATTTCATGGACTCTCAATTTCAAGGTCCATATTTCTCATATGTCACTGGAATTGCTTAGTTTTTGCAAAGGTATCATTTTAACGTTGTTGTGCTTTCCCTGTTTGGAAATGATAACCATCAGGAATATTTATTAATTTTACCATTAGTCAGGTTCACTGCAGGGTTCACATAAAAATATTTTTGGGTCAAGTTCAAGGTTCCTGTGCTAGAAATGGTTTCTGCTTAATAACTTTAGTTTGGATGCACATGCTATTCTGGCACGTCACATTCCACTTTCATGGTATTGTTTTTTAAGGAAGTCTCTTCTTAGCAAACATTCAGTTAAGGCGGAAATTGTCATCCCAGATTAGCCTGTGCATATTGCCAAGGCTGATCTGGGACGATACTTAATGTTCACACTTTAAGCCCAGTTTTCCCAGCGCAAGGCTCATTTTGTGACAAGTTGGCACTCTAAATGCAGGTTTAAGAGCCACATGTTTGACCTGATATTCATGGAGAAGATAGCCCGCTGGCTGACCAACACGCAGGTGAAAATCAAGGCTGAGGTGGCCGAAAGCAACACCCATGCACAGAAGCTAGCAAAACACCTCAGCGACATTGAGCGACGGATTGACGCGTGCGCTCGACCCAACCTTGATAAAGAGGTAGGACATGTTTGAGGTCATATTAATCTTTGTTAGAAAGTATTTATGAATTGACCAGTCTGCCAAGTAAAATGTCTGTGGTAATAATACCACATGATTGCAAAGTCATTCAATTTCCAAAGGTAAAATAATTGAAAGCCAGAGCAAACCATTATTTTTCCATGTGACATTAAAATGTAGTATGTCAACTGCATTGGTTTGAAAAATTAATTTCCAATTATTGAATATAACTGCTTAGCACACAAATGTGAGCCAATCACAAAGGCGTCAAGTTCATTTTGATCAAGCCCCTTTATAAAGATATTTATTTTATAATCACCAATATGCACTATTCTTTGCAAATTCTCTGAATTGAAATGTATTGCGTTAAAAAGAGATTCACTGAAATTTGGTATCCATATAGAAACATAATTTATAATTACCACCTTGTAGTATTCTTTTCAAATTATGTGAATTGAAATGTTTTGACCCTTTCCCCCATAAGAAGCAAAGTGAAAAAGGCTTTTCCAACCAGCATAAAACCAGAACAGCCTGCGAGTATCTGGCAGTCTGTTCAGGTTTTATGCTGTTTGCTGATCATCAGTAGCTAAGGATAGGCAATGAAGCTTTTAAAAGCTGAGTTTAGTAACAAAGGTATTGAATTAAATTTAACTTTCTAAGTGACTATAAATGCGTCAAAATACCTATCTTAGTGGTAAAGGGTTAAAAGAAATTAAAAGAACTATGGTACGTCTGCAGCAAATCACATCTGACCAGCTCAATGCCAGCCTGAAGGGAGTGTTTGAGGCTTTCCACACACGCAGCGTGTACCTGAACTGCCTGAAGGACCCCACCATGAGACCCCCGTCCAGCGCCATGCAGGGACCACCAGCAGTCGGTCAGTTGGAGTCATGTTTATGAGCCTTTGCTGTGGGAAAATGGGGCTTAATGCATGCACATTAAATGTCATCCCAAATTAGCTCGTATACAGGCTAATCTGGGACAATACTTTACTCACATGCATTAAGCCAGGGGTAGTATTCCAGAAGCATTTTAAGATAAATTTTATAATTATCCTTAAATTGGGAAATTTTCTTAAGTGTTTCATTTCATATTGCAATGGATTGACATCAAGATAAACATTTAAATAACATCATTATGCCGATCTTATTTTATGAATACCAAAAAAACATGTGTTCCCTTATTTAGTAAAGAAATACAAAACATTGTAATTTTGAACTTAAGTGAAATTATTCCAGAAATGACTTAAGATGTTTCTGGAATACCACCCCAGATTTTCAAGAGATAGGTTCATATGTCAGATAATCTGGCCTTCTGGAAAGTATGTTAACATCTGAACTTGCTGACTCCTGATGTACGTATTGTTGTCATCATTTGCCTCATTTCTTATAACATCAAACACGTTCAAATAGATTCAAAGGAAAAGTACGTTGTTTTTTTAGAAAAGAGGCCTTCATAATATAGAAGTTAATTAATTGCTGAACACCCCATGCCTTTGCATGTATAAACTGTTGGAATTGTTTACAATTTTTAGACTCCGTGAACTAACAGGACAGCCTGCACATGTCATAAAATACTACTTTATGCTGTAAAACTTGATGAAAATATTTTTTAATTTGACACCATGTTTGCTGCTTGTTGATAACTTTAACAAAACGAATAACAGAAGTAAAATGATTTTTTTAAATGAGATAAAAAAATTGGTAGTAAATGCAAAACATTGTTTATTGAGATTTTTCTCAGTATCTGGCAGTTTTTTTTAGTTGCTCAATGTCTTCAGATTTCTGTGAATATCAAACATAATTTGTTTCAATCATTAAACATTTAAATGGTTTACCAATAGAAAGTGTAAATACAAGTAAGTGATAACTGCCCCACTGCAGTCAGAAATAGGTGAGAATTACTATAAAAAATACTGTCATGACTGTTCTTCTCAAAAGTTATGTTCCCCGGCTGGGGCTTGTTCTGAGCTGTGTCTCATCAGGATCCAAACTGTTTGCTATTCTGATAGTATTCTTTGAAAAAAATGGAAGAAAATGCTAATTTTAGAATTTCAGCAGACGACATTTTAGCAGACGACAAATTTCCCAGCATGCAAAGGGTTAAGCATTGTATGGTTTATTACAGGGGCCAGGGTAGGCTTTGTGCAGGACTCCGGCCCCACTCCCATCAGCAAGGCCGGCAAGCAGCCAGCTGAGGACCCTTCTGTAGGGGTCATAAAAGGGATCATGAGGTAATTTAGTCAGGGGATTGTTTCCAACAAAAGGGGATTGGTTGTTTTTAGGGGATATGGGCTATTATGAGTATGTAATAAAGTGATATTTACTTAGATAAGTTTGTCTATTGTGTCTTTATCATGATTTTAAATTGGTTGTTTCTTAAATGGCTTACGTTTGTAAGCTTTAAATTATTAATTTTAAAAGAATTTTAAATTTTAATCAGAACATGATATCATTCACAAGTCATCTGATATCAGCTGAAATTCTAATCAATCTGAACCATTATTACAGCCTATACCGAAGCTTCATCAACAAGGAATTATCTATTGATGAAGGTTATTGAAGTGTTGTAATGTTTCTAAGAGCCATAAAATACTTTAGTGGGAGCGTGGAACTATTGTTTGTAATATGCACATCACATTCAATCACATGTCACATTATTTACCCCTTGGGTATTTGATATTCACTGATATTGTACTCACTACATGTCCCTTTGATGCTTAAGTAACTAGGGTTTTAAAGTGTTCAAGACTTACACACAAAGTTTTGCTTAAATACATATTATTGTTTATGTAGTTAAGACAATTACTTCTAAGCTTAAACAAGCTTGTCAGATTATTATTTTTAAGATATCACAGTGACCTTGACCTTTGATCTAATGACCTCAAAATGGGTGTGTCATGTAGAACTAATCAAGGTGCAGCTACATATGAAGTTTCTAAGTTGTAGGTTGAAGCACTTTGATTTTAGAGCCAATGTTCAAAACCTTGACAAAATGTTAAGGTTTAAGCACGACGTGGACGGCGAGCTGGCTATTACAATACCTCGGGTTTTCTCCGAAAACAGCCGAGCTAAAAATTATGTTTGAGTCATTTATTCAAAACTGCACCCGCAGCCGAGCGTGGCACCCGTTATGCTGTGCTCTTCTTTTTGTTATGTTGAAGTGCTTTTCTGTCCCCAAATTGTGTTCACGCATGTTGTGATCTATTGAAGTGTTGATACATGTTGAAAAATGTACAGTTCTGGCAGGTGAATTTTTAAAACATCTTAGCACCTCTTTTTCTAAATTTAGACAAATGTGGGATTTATCTAATTGAGTTTGCTTTATTTGGGTTCCAATAAGTTATTAATAAATTACTTACTGTATGATTGATAAAATGCATGTAAAACTTTAACATGAGAATAAAACAAGTGATTGATCGGTGATACTCTGTTTGATTTATAGAATGATAATCGACTCAGGGATTGATTGCATGTATAGCATTAATAAGAGCAATGTAAGGTTGAAAGAAGTGATTGATTGGTATTACATGTACTCGGGGTGATTGTTTGAATGATTATCCCACTGAGTGATTGATTGTGTGTATGATTGATTGCTTGTATGATTGATTGATTATATGGTTGCTTACCTGTATGATTGATTTTGTGTATGATTGATTGCTCAAAGGATTGATTGCTTGTACGATTGATTGCTTCTATGATTGATTGCTTGTATGATTGCTTGCTTGTTTGGTTGTTTGCTTGTATAATTGCTTGCTTGAATAATTATGCCCCCTTCAAAGAAGAGGTGGTATATTGGTTTGCTGGATGTATGTCGGTCTGTCAGTCGGTCTGTCAGTCGGTCTGTCTGTAGACCAGATAAACTGTTTGTTTCTGATCAATTACTCATCAACTAATTGACCGATTGGCTTGATACTTCACATGTGCATTAGCCTTGGACAGTAGATGACCCCTATTGAAATTGGGGTCACTAGGTCAAGGTCACTGTCACAATAGGTGTGAAAATTGTTTCCGATCAATAACTCATCAACGCATTGACTGATTCGCTTGATACTTCACATGTGCATTGGCCTTGGACATTAGATGACCCCTATTGAAACTAGGGTCACTAGGTCAAAGGTCAAGGTCACTGTCACAATAAGTGTAAAATTTGTTTCCAATCAATAGCTCATCAACAAATGGACCGATTGGCTTGTCACTTTACATGTGCATTGGCCTTGGACAGTAGATGACCCCTATTGAAATTGGATTAACTTGGTCAAAGGTCAAGGTCATTGTTGCAGTAAGTGTGAAAATGATTTCCGAGCAATAACTTGTTAACAAATAAACCGATTGGCTTGATACTTCATATGTTTATTGGCCTTGGACAGTAGATGATCCCTATTGAATTTGGGGTCACTAGGTCAAAGGTCACTGTTACAATTAGTGTGAAAATTGTTTCCGATCAATAACTCATCAATGCATTGACAGATTGGCTTGATAATTCACATGTGCATTGGCCTTGGACAGTTGATAACCCCTATTGAATTTGGGGTCACTAGGTAAAAGGTCAAGGTCACTGTCACAATAAGTGTGAAACTTGTTTCTGATCAATTACTCGTCAACGAATTTACTGATTTGCTTGATACTTCGCATGTGCATTGGTCTTGGACAGTAGATGACCCCTATTGAAATTGGGGTCACTAGTTCAAAGCCCTGTTTTGGGGGCATATGTCTCCGACGGCAGCACTCTTGTTGATTTTGTGTGTGATTGATTGCTTGTATGATTGATTGCTTATAAGACTGATTGCTAGTGAGCTTGATCACTTTTGTGATTGATTGCTTTTATGATTGTTTGCTTGTATGATTGCTTGCTTTTATTACAGGACCAACAAGAGCAAGATGAGGTTTGGCCTCGATGCAGAGCTTGATGGAGAATATGCACAATGTCAGTGTTGTCTACTCACTTTGTATAGCTTGTAATGTCACTTTTATTACACAACCGTGCAGTAAATATTACTAGGCAATCTTTAAGTTTAAAGAAAAAAAATGTATGTATTAATTTGACTGTGACTTGATCCAATAATTGTTGATGTGTTCATAATCTATTATAACAGTTCTTTGTTATTTTTACAAAATATGTATTATAAATGTATAATTTGGTATTCCTGCACATGAAGATGTATTTATTAAGGATTCAATTACATTCAGACATGTTGGTGTTCTACACAATTTACAAATATTATGTTTTATTCCTAAGAATGTGCATTTCTTAAAGGTGCAATTATTACATATGTTTATGATTGATACGTGTTCATTTATACATGTGCCTTGCTCTAGGAAAACAAAGTTTAATGCATATGCTTGTAGTGTTGTCCAAGATTAGCCTATGCAGTCAGCAAATGCTAATTACCGGTAGGGACAACACTGTCCGCCAAAACTGGATTTTGCGCTATGGCGATATTTTTTTAAACAAAAAGTTCAGTAAAAGCAGAAAGTGTTATCCCTGATTAGTCTGTGGGGACAGCACAGGCTAATTTGTTAGCACATTTGAAGCACATGCATCAAGCCCAATTTTCTGGGAGTGCGGCTCATATGTATTTATTCTTGCCAACATAGCTGCTGAGGCCCGCGAGAAAGCCAAGTCAGCCATGTCGACCACAAACACATCTGATCGAGGTAAAGCATCCCAGGTTCGTCACGGTCTGTCCCCAGCCTCGGCCTCAGAGAGCATCCACAGGAAAACCCAGTCAGCTGCGTAAGTAAACTAGTCATGGTATTTGAAATATTCTATTAAATGTATAAAAATGGTTTGTAGGATCTTTCATGCTTATTTCTTGCAATGGCCTTAAAGTAACATTACTGCTCAAAATAAACGAAAATTTCGTACAATTGTTCGTAAAATGAACTTAACTAATTACAAAATCAGTGTTCCTTATGGCAATTGCCGAAATTTCAACGCCAGGTGTGGTATGGTAAAATAGATGTTTGTATATGCACAATGCTCGTTTTTATAATTGTTTTGCATATTCTATTCATACGACACATGAACACTACAATGGTGTTCATGTGTCGTATGAATTGATATATTCGCGGGAATTAATTGTGGCCACAAATAAATAAAAACGAGCATTTTGTATCTACAAAAATCTATGTAATCATGCCACATCTAGCGTTGAAATTATGGCTATTGCTATAAGGAACACTGATTGTTAAGGTGATGACTTTATTTTACGAAATACTTGACGAAATTTTCGCTGATTTTGAGCGTTATAGAGACTTTAAAGCAGCTTAGGTAAGTTATTCAAGTTATTAAATGTATTATCATTTTTATGATGCTAATGTATTGCTAAATTTGTTCTCATGTTTTTTAATTATGATTATATAGTATTACTAATGGGTTTGAAAAGATAATATGATTTTTTTTTTTTTTTTTTTTTTTTTTATACCAAACTTTCCAGAGATGTTTGTTTCCATAAAAGGGAAATCAAGTTTGATAACCAGCCATATAAATATGGCATCCCATGGGTTCTTTTTTACTATGAGTGTATATATCTGTCCATATACTATTAATTTTATAAATTGAGTTGTTAACTTCCTTTTAAGGAGTGTCTAAAATGTGCATCCATATTTTTTACACTAAGATTATTTGCAATATAGATTCCTTCAAATTAAAGGCTCTATAAAGGTGACAAATCCAATTATTATGAATATCAACTGGTCTGATTTTTACCGGATTTCAGTTACTCTTGCATAAAAACTGCTAATAAAACAGCTTAGGTACAATGTTGTCAAGAATTATGGAAGATAAATCCGTTTCATAATTGGAAGAAATGTTTACATGTTTGAAACTTACGTGATGTGTAGCCTCAGAGCAGTGACATATGCTAAAAATAGCAGAAAGAAAATTCAATTTAATTCTAATATAAACAACTTTTAACCAGCAGAAAGTAACTTATTAGATCACTACAAACGTTTTAACCATTTAGAAGAGACCTACTTTGTGGGTGATACCGGAAAACGTTAAAAATCATCGTTATATTTTTGGTGATCTGAGTCACTTTCACCTTCTCTTTTCCGAGTAAACAGCGATGTAAATAAACTGATTGTAAACACAATTGACTTGGAGGACATTTTATTTTGAGCTCAAAACAAGTTGTATTGCTCATTTTTTATTGTAATGTCCAATAGCATATATTTATTGTTTTTTGATAACCTTTATAAATAAAATATGAAAAAAATATTTAAAAATCGGTAAAAAATTACGGATCTTCACCTTTATCCCTTGTCAAAAAAGTGAGCAAAATCCGGTTATAACCCAGTTTTAAACTGGGTTTAACCCTGCGGTATTGGCACCGAGCTAAAAGCGAGTCTTTTAAACACACTTTTTGCTTACCGACTTGGTTTTATCTGAGTTGAATCTTGGTTTAACTCGCTTAAAGCCAACATAGTGGTTTTTTTAACCGTCTTAAGTGGGTTTAAAGTGAGTTTTTTCAGGCATCTGTGTTTAACTCTGTGGTATTTGCACTGTGCTAAAAGCGGGTTTTTCAGACACGCTTTAAGCTTACCGACTGGGTTTTTTAGCTTACCGACTTGGTTTTTTCTGAGTTAAATCTTGGTTTAACTCGCTTTAAACCAACATAGTGGGTTTTTTAACCATCTTAAGTGGGTTTAAAGTGAGTATGATTTTCTACAAGTTGGTTTTTTGAGGTTTTTTAAACATGCTTAGACCAACTTCTGTCTGTGGAGTTGGTTTTAAGTGGGTTTTTTATGTGAGCTATAAGCAGGCTAAACACGGTTTTTAAGTGAGCGAAAAGTGAGCTGAAAGCAAGCCTTTGTTAGTTTTTTTCACAGTGAAAACATGCTTTTAACTCGCTTTAAACCTAGTTATTAACAGTATTTTATCTGTGAAAAAAACAAAAGCAATTTGTGGGTTTGGGTAAGTTGATTTTTGTGGGTTTTAACAGTGATTTAGTGAGTTTTTTTTAAGAAAGTAGTTTTTTTGTGAGCCTTTTGTGGGATTTTGCAGTGTGAAAAAAAAAATTTGGACTGATATGTTCTAGAAAAATGGTTTTTGTGAAGCAATTACAACAGTTCATTATAAGCCCAATGTGGTTAAAAGGGAAAAAAACACAATGTGTACGAAAATTATGTTTATATGACAAAAATAGTACACCGCAAATTAATACTAACAGATTATTTTTACAATACATTATAAAATAATAGACATTTATGAAGATTTTAAAGCAAAAGTTTGACCGCAATGGACCACTGCGGGTGGAGTATTTAGACCGCAGCTGCTGCAGAGACCTGGATCTCAGCTGTTGGAGGTACCTGAACCGCAGTGGAATGAGGAACCTGGATTTCAGCTTAAGGAGGGACCTTGACGGCATACGGTGTTGGGACCTGCACAGCAGCTACTGGAGAGACCTTGACCGCTAGGGGACCTGGAAAGCAGCCAGTGCAGGGACCTAGACCTGATCTTGGCGGGTGGAGGGACCTGGAAAGCAGCTGGTAGAGACCTGGAAAGCGGGCGCTGGAGCGACATGTAGTTGTTCCATTGATGCTGCTTGTGTCCTTCTCCTCTTGAGCATCTCTTATGCCAGTTGATCTGCAAAGGATTAATACCATATCACTTTCAAAAGGGCAAGGCATGTTGATTGGTTATGTTTTTGTTCCACTTAACTATGAAATATTGCTGTTATGGTAATCTTGTTGCTTTAATAATAATAAATTTAAGTTATTTGCTTGTTGTTTTTGTTTGTTTATTTTTGAAATTTTAATCCCGTGATCACATGTGACTTAGCACTTTTCATCAATTATTAAAAGAAATTGCGTTAGGTAGAAAATGCAGTTTGAAAATGTACCAAGATGCGTGGTCTCATTTGGCTGTGTGGTCTGGTGGCATTGTAAATGCAATAACCTGTATAGTTTACCTCTCAACAAATCGAGCTTTCTTGGTCAAGGACAGGGCGAGGTTTTCCCACTCTTGTTCCCCTCAAGTTTGCCAGCTTGTGCAGGGTAAAAACCAGGTTTAAAAGTCCATACATCAGGCAGGCGATGATGCACATTCTTTCCAAAGGATCTTCCCAACGATGTCAATTTTGCCTTGTGGCAAGAGTTTAACCTTCAAAATTAAAATATATAAGTTCTAATTAAGTAAGAGGGAAAGAAATCCGTTCAGTAATAACCAGAAATAGATATAAATAAAATTTTAGATGACAATAACCATGAAACACAACCATAATTATTCACTGTACACAACATTTACACTTTTTCATGTGTAAGTTTATCTATTTTTGCTTCAAAATGTGTTGTTTATCCTTTAAATTGCAATACAATAACTTATCCATTTACATTTCCCAGTGACAATACATAAATATGATAATGATCATAATTAATTCAATAAACTAAATAAAAAAAGGGGTGAAGAAATGACAATACAAACCTGTTAAAACTGTTCTTCAGTATTCCAAAAACAACAACAGGCAGTTCAACCTCCTTTCCAACCAACTTATTATTGATTTCCACTTGCAGTAAAAAACACATTGTTTTCATCACACAATACTTCATGCTGACAGAATTTCAAGACATTTTACACTACCATTATAAGTCTTTCACTTCTTTATATTAATGTTGCTGAATTAAATTTAGCTCAATATTCAGTTGCTGACACCAGCTTGTTTTTCAAAAGTTGTTGTTTTCAAAAAGATAACTTCCTCAGTGCAATAGCCAATCAAAAGCCTTATATCTTATTCCACACAGCCTTATCTCTAGGACCCCATCAGTAGCCTTATCTACCCCTAGATAATCAGTACCCTGTTTAGCTCTGAATGCCTGACAGATTGTTATCTGTTTATTGTTAGTGGTGTGAAATAAGGGTGTTTTAAGGTATTGTCTTGTTATTTTGTTGACAGTTTATGTAACACAGGTAATGTTTGGCATTTTATTATTTTATTCCAAATTAAGAAAATGGATATGATGGTATCATATGCAAATATCAAAATCTTGCATAACTTATGTACAAAAATAAATAGATTATTTCCAAAATAATGTTTCCAATACCATAATTATTTAAATATGCAGATTTTACAAGTAAATACTGTTTTAAACAAATATAAACAATCATATGAGATTGTTTAAAAAAAAATAAAAAATTAAGACATAAAACAATCATAAGATATTGTTTATAATAAAAACAAACATAAAGAAAAAATTCAAAGTGAAACACAAACTCTTTCATTTTCATGTATAAAACTAAGCTTGACCATTGTTAGTTTTTGTCAGTGATACTTGTTGTCCTCCATCTGTGAACCTGTGATGTTCTGAAAGAGCCATTTTCATCCAATATTCCCTAAAAATTATGGGGAGCACACAAATGTACAATAGGGACAATGGCAAACAAGCTGTAAAAAAAGCCCCTTTACAATTGACTTGTTTTATTTATGGCTATAAACATCAAACAAAGACCCAGTTGAAGAATTATTGTTTCATTGATGAGTTATATTAATAAACAAAAGACCAACTTGTTGAAAAGTGTGTTAAAGTGAGTCTTTAAGCCTCGTTGCAGCTCTCAACTTATTTACAAAAAGACCAAGTTAAACTCGCTTAAACCCACTTCTGTTTAAAAAAAGACCAACTTCTGTTGTAAAAGACTCGCTTATAAAACAAAAAGACACACTTAAACACACATAAACCAACTCATAAATAAAAAGGCTCACTTTTGACAAACAAAAAACCAACTTCTTACTGAAAAAAACTCGCTTAAACACACATCTTCTTAAAATAACCAACTTTAAACTCAGTTAAGCACAGTTTAGCGCACATAAAACTCACTTTTATTAGCAAAAACCAACTTCCGCTAAGAAAAACTCAGAAAAAACACAGTTTTATGTTGGTTTAAGTGTGTTTTGGTATGAAAGTGGGTTATTTTTTGACAAGGGATAGAGCCTTTAATATAAATAATTGCGTTTTCAGCCTTGCAAACACCCAGGATGTATTTTCTGGGACTGATAATCTTGAGTTACATTTTACACCAGTTTTGACCGAAAAGGAAATATTGAGTCCAAAAAACTTAGTGGACCAAAGTCTTGAAAATGTAATAGTTTCCTCAGTTAATGTTCATGAAAATAAAAAAACTGCAAAAAAGATGGCAGATACAAAAATGAAACTGCCATCATCAAAAATGTCCCACGTATCAAAAAGAAAGAAATCAAACTCAAAGGGAGATAATCAGGAAATGGAGGAGTTTGATTATGAAGAGTGAGCTCCCTTTGTTGTAAATATTGTTGTGGATAATGAATGTCAAATCTTGACATATGAACATTTATGTTGCAGTATTGTCACAATTGTCCTCACAATTTTGTTACATACATCATCACTTTATTCACTTAGGCCACATGTGTTGTTATTGGGAATGCGCATGGTAAACTAAATGTTGATGGTTGAGTGTAAAGCTATTGTATCTAACTAAATGTCTTTGCACCATTGATCTTTAGAATTTTTTTGTATGAAGGCAAATCGGACAAAATTTTGCTCATTAAATTGTATGTTTTTTTATGCCCCCCTCTGTCTGGGATCTGTTTCCAGATTTTTTTCCTAAACACATGCAGATATTGACCTGATTTTTAGTATTTGAGTCTACCTAAATGACTTAGAGATGAAGTGTGAATTTTGTTTAAGTCCATTTATTTTTGAAAAAGTTACCGGCCTTAGACTATGGAATTTTCTTTATTATAAAACAGATTTCTTCCAAACGATTCTGATACTTATCTTATTTTTGGTGTGTGAGTCTACCTACATGAACTACAGATCAAGTTCGAGTTCCTACCTATTGATTTTTGACAAAATTACGGGCCTTCACCTTTCAGATACCTGAATTTGGTATGCGACTCGACCTACAAAAACCAGAGAGAAGGGCTTAGTTTTGTTCTGGTCCATTTATATTTAATGAAGTTACTAGCCTTGGAACTATTTCCAGCCTCAAAGTGCAGTAGGGGGCCTTGTGTTTCACAAACATTGCTCTTGTTTTGTGTTTTTCCAGTGCAAATGTTGTCAATTTCAATTTTACACCTGCACAAAGGCCAGGAATCAGATCAATCAGATACAGTTGATCTCTGTAATATAAAACTTCAGAGTATGTTACTTCTTCATTATTATTATACCCCCACAAACGAAGTTTAGGGGGGTATATAGGAGAGAGCTTGTCTGTCGGTCTGTCGGTCGGTCCGTATTAAGTGTCCGCTCTCTAATTCAAGTTGTTTTTATTTGATCTTCACCAAACTTTGTCAGATGTTGTATCTAGATGATATCTAGGTCAAGTTTGAATATGGGTCATGCCGGGTCAAAAACTAGGTCACGGGGTCACTTAGTGCGTTTTAAACATTGAGCATGGTGTCCGCTCTCTAATTCAAGTAGTTTTCATCCGAGCTTCACCAAACTTGGTCAGAAGTTGTATCTAGATGATGGCTAGACCAAGTTCAAACATGGGTCATGGCAGGTCAAAAACTAGGTCACGGGGTCACTTAGTGCGTTTTAAATATTGAGCATGGTGTCCGCTGTTTTTTGTGATGACAACATGCAAAATATTCTGTGTCAATCCTGTGGTGGGGGTTTTCGTCACGTCTGTGACAAAGTTCTAGTTTATTCAATCCCAATTGTGTATGCCTCCATGGGGTGGAGAACTGAGTGAGTCTTGCTTACACAATGGAATGGCTTAATGATAAATAAATTGCAAAGAGAGGAATTTTTATGCCCCCGGATCGAAAGATCAGGGGGTATTTTTTGTTTGGCCTGTCTGTCTGTCTGTCTGTCTGTCTGTCATTGTGTCAGTCAATCATTGTATGTGTGTGTCCCAAATCTTTAACCTTGGTTAAAGTTTGAGAACTTTTACAAAATTGAAGATAGCAACTTCATATTTGGCATGCATGTGTATCTCACAGAGCTGCACATTTTGAGTGGTGATAAGTCAAGGTCAAGGTCATTCTTCAAGGTCAAAGGTCAATTATCATTGTATTTTTCTTTCCTAAAACTTTAACCTTCGTTAAAGTTAGGTAATAACTTTTTGAATATTGAAGATAGCAACTTGATATTTGGCATGTATGTGTATCTCAAGGAGCTGAACATTTTGAGTGGTGAAAGGTCAAGGTCATCCTTCAAGGTCAAAGGTCAAATTTATGGCTTCAAAGCGGCACAATAGGGGGCATTATGTTTCTGACAAACACATCTCTTGTCTGCAACAAGTTATGGCTGAATGTGTCTGTTATTTTGTCTGCACTTCCTGAAGCTCATGTTTTCAACTGTTATAACATACTTGGTGGATATCTCTTAAACTTTTACAGCTTGATGACATTAATAAGTAGACGAATGTAAAGAATGAAAGTTTCACTACTTGCTGAATCTTTTTTTCAAATGTTCACAGTTAAATGTCCTTTATGTGTTAATGTTTGTAAGGAAAGAAATGTAGGCTGCGACAAGTTTTGCCAAATGTATGGCTCTTTCTTTTTATAACACTATGGAAAAAAGTGTTTCTAACATGTTATTTCTCTACTGCTCTTTCACGTCTGGGTGGATCTCAATCAAATGCTTACATTTTAATGACCTAAATGTGTAGATGATTGTAAAAAACATAGTCTTGGCAGAATGAGGACCATTTACATGTGTTTCAATGGTTTAATATAAGTCTCAAAATTCAACTTCTCTTACTGCTTGGTTGATATACTCAAACTTTCACATTTTTAGCTGGGCTGTTTTCGGAGAAAACCCGAGGTATTGTCATAGCCAGCTCGTAGTCCGCCGTCAGCCGTCCGCTGTAGGCGTCATGCTAAAACCTTTACATTGGCCCTAAAATCAAAGTGCTTCCACCTACAACTTTGAAACTTCATATGTAGATGCACCTTGATGAGTTCTACACGCCACACCCATTTTTGGGTCACTAGGTCAAAGGTCAAGGTCCCTGTGACCTCTAATATAAAACTTTAACATAAACCGTAGCAGTGGCTCTAAAATAAAAATGCTTCCACCTACAACTTTGAAACTTCATATGTAGATGCACCTTAATGAGTTCTACATGCCACACCCATTTTTGGGGTCACTAGGTCAAAGGTCAAGGTCATTGTGACCTCTAATATAAAACTTTTAACAAAGGCTCTAAAATCAAAGTGCTTCCACCTACAACTTTGCAACTTCATATGTAGATGCACCTTGATGATTTCTACATGCCACACCCATTTTGGGTCACTAGGTCAAAGGTCAAGGTCACTGTGACCTCTAATATAAAACTTTAACATAAACCTTAACATAGGCTATAAAATCAAAGTGCTTCCACCTACAACTTTGAAACTTCAAATGAAGATGCACCTTGATGAGTTCTACACGCCACACCCAATTTTTGGTCACTTGGTCAATGGTCAAGGTCACAGTGACCTCTAAAAAAAAAAATCTGACAAGCTTTTGCAGCCGAGCGTAGGTACCTGTTATGATGTGCGCTTGTTATGTTGAGCATTTAGAGGAAATTTGCCTGCAACAAGTTTTAGCAGAATTATAGCCCTTTGTGGTTTTGTCCACAGAAGAATATATAGTGGATTTGTCTGTGTCTAAACATGTGTTCTGTAGGCATCAATGTCTGTGATACATTTCTATTTTCCTTCTTGGTTTAACCCATTTATGCCTAGAAGACTCTCCCATCCTTGTAAATTGGATCAATTTATTTCCAAAATTAGGGATGTCTAGTATATTTATTATGCTCCCCCAAAATTTTTGGGGGGGAGCATGTAGTTGCTGCTTCGTCCATGTGTCCGTCCGTGCACAATTTTTGTCCGGGCTATTTCTCAGCAACTAATGACCGGAATTCAATGAAACTTTATGGGAAGCTTCACTACCATATGAGATGTGCATATTATCAGCGGGTTCTGGTCGGATGATTTTTCACAGAGTTATAGCCCTTTGAAATTTTCATTAACTGTACATATAGTGCAATTCTTGTCCGGGCTATTTTTCAGCAACTAATGACCGGAATTCAATGCAACTTTAAGGGAAGCTTCACTACCAAGAGGAGATATGCAAATTATCATCAGCTTCTGGTCGGATGTTTTTTCACAGAGTTATAGCCCTTTGAAATTTTCCATTAACCGTACATCTAGTGCAATTCTTGTCCGGGCTATTTCTCAGCAACTAATGACCAGAATTCAATGAAACGTTATGGGAAGCTTCACTACCAAGAGGAGATGTGCATATAATCAGCGGGTTCTGGTCAGATGATTTTTCACAGAGTTATGGCCCTTTGAAATTTTCCATTAACTGTACGTATAGTGCAATTCTTGTCCGGGCTATTTCTCAGCAACTAATGACTGGAATTCAATGAAACTTTATGGGAAGCTTCACTTCCAATAGGAGATGTGCATATTATCAGCAGGTTATGGTAGGATAATATTTCACAGAGTTATAGCCCTTTGAAATTTTATATAAAAAAGTTATTGCCCCCCCCCCCCCCCCCCCTCACTACTGTGCCCTCAAGACGTTTCCCTTTATCTGAATATATAGTGCAATATTGTGACAAAAAAATGTTTGGGGTGCATTACCCTTCTCCGACAGTTTCTTGTTTCTATATTTAGAATATTTCTTACAAAAATTCCTTTATGCAAACATTGCAGACCCTGATGAGACACTGCATCATGCGACATCTCATCTGGGTCTACGCAGTTTGCCATTGCCTTTTTTCTAGACCCTAGGCATAAATTGGTAAATAAGAAACTTGATGTCTAATATGAACATCACAATTCAAATTATTGCTATGTTGAACTGGCCATTTACCATTTCCAATATCAAGTTGTATGCTTGTTTATCAATCGATACTTTAAAGTGCTAATCTATGATTTTAAAATCTATGTTCCCACCTACAGTTATATTAGCTTTTTTGTTCCTCTTGATTGTACAAGTCTGTTTATTCAATCAAGTGGGGAACCTCATTGATTGCTCAGTAAAATACATTGACAGAATAATTTATGTGTTTAATGTACACAGCTCTTGAGCTTTATGTTATTTAATTTTATAAATTAAATTAAGTTCTAATAAAATAAAAGTACACTAAAACAAACATGTTTTATTCAGAGACATTTTAACTGTCAAGTATATGAAGTTGAAGTATTCTTCTCAGCCTTGGAAACTAAAAAACAAGGTTTAATTGTGTTTGTGAAAATAAATGAGTCGTGTTCTGAGAAAACAGGGCATAATGCACGTGTGTAAAGTGTCGTCCCAGGTTAGCCTGTGTAGTCCGCACAGGCTAATCAGGGAGAACACTTTCCGCTTTTATGGTGTTTTTAGTTTCAAGGAAGTCCCCCCTTACCGAAAATCATGTTTAGGCAGAAAGTGTCGTCCCTGATTAGCCTGTGCACATTGCACAGACTCATCTGGGTCAACACTTCATGCACATGCATTATGCCCAGATTTCTCAGAACAAGGCTCAATTTTATGTCTGTTTTCCTTATGAAGGGCATCAAGTTCGTCCAGAACGGATTTTGGGTAAGCCTTGTGAAGCAGTTAATGTGACAGTGACAGCTTGTGGTGGCCCTTTAACTGTTTGAATAACACTGCATGAGTGTTCTAACAAATAATTATCAGTTACTATTAAAACCTTGTTTTGCACTGCATGCAATTCCCTCATTGTTGAAGTAAAATATTTAATTTTTTAAAGTTGCTTATGATTTGCATGATCAAATTATCAAATGGCTATTGAATGTCTTGTTGCTTTAAGAGGAGTTTTCTTCTTTTGATGAATAACATGATTTTGTTAACACCTTCATCCTTGTTGGAAGAAACACATTCTGGGTAGAATCTTTAAGTACTTTAAAAAATGTAAACTTTTCCTAAGTTTTCTTGATTACTTATTGACAACGTATAAAGTACTCCAGATTGTTTACGTTGCAAAAATTCTAAAAATGTTTTAGTTTTGCCAGTTTATGTGTGCAGTTGAGAAACCATTTGTTTTGTGAATGACTGAAAATATACCAGCATCTATTTTTATGCTCCCGGTAGGGTTGCATATAGCAGTTTAACTGTCCGTCAGTCAGTCAGTCCGTCCGTCTGAAAACTTTAACATTGGCCATAACTTTTGCAATATTAAAGATAGCAACTTGATATTTGGCATGCATGTGAATCTCATGAAGCTGCACATTTTGAGTGGTGAAAGGTCAAGGTCATCCTTCAAGGTCAAAAGTAAAAAAATACAATCCAAGGGAAGTAATAAGCTTTAAAAGGGAGATAAGTTCTAAACCTGCCAAATGATATATTGAAATTTTATTTCAAAGCAGCGCAAAAGGGGCATTGTGTTTCTGACAAACACATCTCTTGTTTAAAACTTTATGTAAATTTGTTTGTGTTTTATATAAGAAATAATTTGATATATATTATTGTTGTTTATTGGTCAGTTGACAATGATTTGGAGCTCTGAGCATTAAGCTACATCAAAATAATTATGTTGCTTAGTCTCATATAAACAACAAACAGGATATTTGTTGATTTCGTTGTATGATCAATTTTTATTTCACAAGTGGTTCTAGACCAATGAGTTTTACAAGTAACGTACCCACGAGTAATATCATATTTTTGTATTGCCATTGAGTGAAATAAATATATGATCATGCAAAAAAAGCTTTATAAAAATGTCATAAGTTTGTGTATTTGGGTTAAAATATTGTTAATGCTATAAAAATGTGGCTAGTTTAGTGGTCATTCATGCAAATTCAATAAAGTATTTTTGACATTACATTTACGAAAGTTCTTAATTACAAATGTTCTGAACACTTAGTGATATGAGGATGCAACATATGAAGGTTCTTTATCTCAAATGTTCTGAACATACATCACTTACTGGTATGAGGAGGAAACATATGAAAGTTCTTTATCTCAAATTTCCATAACATAAATCACCTACTGGTATCATGATCAAACAAAGGAACGTTCTATATCGCAAATGTTCGGAACATAAATTCATTACTAGTATCAAGATGCTATGTACAAAATGTTTTATATAATATGACATGTTCTGAAAATAAATCACTTAATGGTATCATGATCAGACATAAGAAAGTTCATTATATCAAATGCTCTAAACATTTATTCCTTATCAGTATCAAGTGCGATGTACACAAGTTCTTATATACTATGACATGTTCTGAACATTAATCAGGATGCGACGTACAAGCAAGCCAGCCAAGTACGAGAGAAAGACTGTGATATTTGGGGATGCGGCAGAGGACGAAACTGACAACACAAGTCATTTCCTGGGTATCGTGCGGAAAACACTCAGAGAGGCACTGGAAGGACTGTTTGCTGCTTCAGAGGTGTGGTTACAAACAGTTAAATTGTGCTGTATATTTTTTATGCCAATATTTAGCCAAATTTGGTGTTTGAATTACAGCAATAGGTTAATCCAAAATTGTGTTCTGAAATAAAAGACCTTATCCAAATTTCTGTTTCAAGCATAGCATGTGATTTATCAACATTTGGTGTGTGAAGTATTGCAAATATTTGTAGCAATAATATCTTGGCCAAGTTCCAGTATCAGTGGAATGTCCTTTCCAAAATGCACATTTATTTCCCTATAATGCATGTGAGTAAAGTGTTGTCCCAGATTAGCCTGCAAAGTTGACACAGGCTAAAAAGGGTTAAAACTCTCTGCCTTATCTGTATTTTTGCTAAGAAGAGACATCCAATAAACAAAATAATACCATAAAAGCGGAAATGTTTTGGCCTTGGTTAGTTGTAGACTGCACAGGCTAATTTGGTACGACATTTAACGCACATGCATTAAGCCCTGTTTTCCCAGAGTGAGGCTCATTCATATATTTCAGATGTACTATCGTCAGAAAGGAATGAGGCCCGTGACGAGACCCCAGGCCCTGCAGGAGACGTACGAGCTGTGTGCCGATGTGATTGTACAGAAACTGCAGTCCTATTATCAACAGGCTGACGAATACCACAACCAGTGCCTGCAGGGTAAGTTTTATGTGAATGCATTAAAAAAGGGTTTGTGTTTTTACACCCCCATTACCATCGTTAATGGGGGCTATATAGGAGTCTCTTTGTCGGTCTGTCTGTCCCGAAATTTCAACTGATCTTCACCAAACTTGGTCAGAAGTTGTTTCTAGATCATGTCTAGGTCAAGTTTGAATATGGGTTATTGCCGTGTCTAAAACAAGGTCATGGGATCACTTAGTGTGTTATAAATCAAAAGTTTGTCAGGACCATAACTATGTCATTTATCGTAAGATTTTAACACTTGTTCACCATCATAGGAAAGTGTGTCATGCGAAAGAAGTACTTCAATATCTCCAAGGTCAAGGTCACACTTGGACTTGCCCATAAATGAGCTTGTCCGGGCCATAACTTTATCATTTATTGTGAGACTTAAAAATCATTTGGCACATTTGTTCACCGTCATTGGACAGTCGCGCAGGAATTATGTCTGTTTCTCCACGGTCAAGATCACACACTGAGTTCAAAGGTCAAAAATGGCCATAAATTAGCTTGTCAGGGCCATAACTTTGTTGTTCATTGTGAGATTTTAATAGCTTAATTACGTTACCTGCTATCATATTGCTTACTTACTCCGAAGGATCGTAATTCATCCGGAAACTTTCTGTCCGAAGAATCCCACACTTTTCATAAACCCGTCGGTCAGGTCAGAACGGTCACATAGTGCCGTGTAGCCGTGTAACCAAAACCGGATATTACCCAGAAATCACTCTTATTCTGGATGCGTTATACAAACACCGATATTTTTGTTATTTACTTAATTGTTGCTTCTGTTTCGCTGGATTTTTCTGTTTAACAGAATAGAGAAGTTTTTAAATTGTGTTAAAACATTCTCCGTACATATATCCGTTTATTTCTGATTTGTTTTGTGTTTTTGTTTGTTTGTTCAAGGCAAAATATGCCTCAAACACGTGGTTCATGTGGCCACATAAGAGCAGCATGGGACAACCATGATAGCTGCCTGTCGTATGCCGGATGTACCCAGGAAAACTGCTGCCCTTTCTGTGAGCATTGGTCTGTAGATACCTGGGCCATCAAGCATCGACCTTTCAAGAGTCGTAGACACAACATGCATAGTTCAGATCAAAGTAGGGTAGATTCTGTTTGTCGTGACTTTTCACCACACGATCTTGACCACATGCCATCAGGAGATGCCATGCATCGGTCCTTGCCCGGTGACGACACCGGACAAAATTTGCCCGGTCCGTTCATCGGGAACGATCAGTTGACCGGTCCGGTGACTTCACCGGTCAACATTGACCGGTCCTGGCACCGGTCATGCTATGACCGGTGTCGTCACCGGTCAACTGGTCACCAACCCGTCTGGTCACCGGTCATGCTATGACCGGTCCGGTCAACCGGTCACCGGTCATTGACCGGTCCGGTCACCTGTCATGCAATGACCGGTCTGGTCACCGGTCAACCGGTCACTGGTCATTGACCGGTCCGGTCATCGGTCATGTAATGACCAATCCGGTCACCGGTACCGGTCTGTGCCACAGACCGTTCCGGGCACCGTAGATGTTGACACTACCTTGTCAGTACTCCACAAAGGTAGACGCAGCCGCGTTTCTACTGTGAGTCACAGACGTAAACGCGTAGTGTCTGATGTTTCCGGCTACTCCTCCACCTCGGGCTTGTCGTCGTATGACTCATCGTCTACTTCAACTAGCCCTCATCATTATCGGAGTGGACGTCGATCACGCTTACCTAGTGTTTCTCGGCGTAGATTTCCTCGTAAAGAGCAATCACGCCAGCCTTCTGGGAGACGTTCAATTAGGAAACATCATTCCCAGCGCCGCCGAACAGTGTCTCGGCATCATCGCAGGGATAAGGGACATAGACCTTCCTCTATTAGGCACTCTCGGACTCCTAGGTCCCCTAGGTGATTCTTCTCTGAGGAATCTAGTGACACCCTTCCACGTGTGTCGGCCTCTATTTTGGCCTCAACACACACTTCAGCCGTTCCTACATCCACTGAGCATAATTTGTATTCAAACACTAGTTTGCATACATATCAGGCTCAAGGTACAGGGGTTAATCTAACCACTTTGGCTGCGTTTTCAGCCCCACGGGTCTCTTCCACATTGCATAGAAGTATACCCCGGGCTGCCGCTACACCATCAAATCCCAATACTTTGTGGATCCAACAGTCGCTGGGAATCTTTGTCCCTTTTTCGACTGATCCTTTACCAGCGACCGCTGGTATTCAAAGTGAGTCTGCTGACTTGATATCTGATAGACCTAACTCACCAGCTATATCTTTGATGGTGCCGGAAAACGATCCTCTCATGATAGAAGCGAATGAATCTAGTATTTCTACTTATGTCTCCACCGGTTTCAATCATTTCAATGCTCCTGCAGACGGTTCGATTGAGGCGGGTTCGGAGTCTAATGAGGCCGAACTAATTATTTGGCCTCCATCAATCAAGTTTACGAACTAATGTTCATATACCTTAGATGAGGACTTCTGCCCCCGCCCTTCCTTGTCTCTCACAGGATCTGCGGTTACCCGTTACAGAACAGGTAGCCCGCAGACGGGAGCCCGGCAGGATAAGTAAGGCGACTTTCCCGAGTGGATCTCCGCCTTCCTATTGGCTCTTCCACAAGGGCTGTATTCCAGTCACTTGAGCCAGCCAATAAGCCTTCGCCATCTCCATGGAAAGCCCCTAAGGAGCTGACGGAGCCTAAACAGATGGACGGCGGGAAAAGTTTATAAGGCCCCGGTACCCAACCCTTCTACCTGTTTGGACCTTTCCAAACTTCCGGTTCCTGATGCTGACATTAGTAGCTGTCTCTTACAATGCCTTCATCATCTCTCCATACAGCAGTTCCTCTTTCCCTGTTGGAAAAATTGGGAGCTGAGAGAACGCCGTTCCATAGGTCTGTCTAACCAGCTAAATCTCATGGCAGCCACAGCCTTAGACTTGGTTTGGGAGCTCTCTGATTCAATCCCAGAGGAGCTCCGTGCCTTGTTGATACACCTTTCACGTACTACGCAGTGTTTATCACACAATGCTGCGTCGTCTATGTCTGAGATGTTAAGGCTTGGTAGAGACTCATCCTCTCTTCCTTGCCCAATAATTTTCTTTTGGAAACAGGCGTCAACTCCCTTCGAACTGCTCCACTACAGCAGATTCTCTTTTCGGAAGTAGGATACAGTCGGCACTTT